>NW_023642322.1:0-40098 GCF_015228065.2 Penaeus monodon | reverse complement strand
AGTATATTGCCAAAAAATCTATTATATCTGTAATAAAAAACAATAATAATAAAAAGTATAAGTATAATAATAATAATGCTAGTGGTTTTCAATTTTTATTAGATTATTATTGTTATTATTATCATTTTATATTTGTACTGGTAGAAATTGAAAAAATAATTATTATAACGAAAAATTTAAGAATAACGATACTAATTAAGATAATGTATAATAATTATTATAAAATCGTTATTATTTTTTTTGGTTTTTTACATTATTTATTGTTGTGGTTATTAGTTTATTGCAAAAAAAATTTACATAACTCCAAAATGCAATAATAATTAAAAAATTGCAATAATGATGAAAATAATTGCAATAATGATGATAATGATGATGATAATGATGAAAATGATGAAAATGTTGAAAACGAAAAATATGATGAAATCATGATAACGATGATGATTAAAAGGGGAAATTGTGTCCATATAAATATAAAAAAGGTAAAAGAAAAAACTTTCCCCAAAAGTCAAAAAAAGCGGCAAAATCAGCGAAATAAGCCTTTTGGAGTATACTCCAAATGACGTTTTTTCGTTTTCTTTGTGATTTCGGAAATTTATTAGGGTAATAATGAAATATCCCCAGAATTGTTTTAATCATAAAAAAATGATGATAAAAGGGAATAAAAAAATTTTGGAAACATTTAAAATATTTTAAAATTATTTTATTATCATTTTATTATTATTATATATTATTATTATTATTATTATTTTTATTATTATTTTATTATTTTATTTAATTATAGTATTTTTGCCAAAAAATTTTTATACTGTAATAAAAACAAAATAAAAAATAAGTATAAGTTAATAATAAAAATGCTAGGGGTTTTAAAATTTGTTTTTAGTTTTATTTTGTTTTTATTATCATTTTTTTATTTGTATGAGTAAAATTGCAAAAAAAATTTTTTATAACGTAATAATTACAGAAATAACGATACAAATTTAGATAATTATAAAAAATTTATTATAAATCTTTTATTTTGTTTTATTTTGGTTATTATATTATTATTGTTGTGGTTATAGTTTAAATTGCAAAAAAAATATCTATAAACTCCAATAATTGCAATAATAATGATAACAATTGCAATAATGATGAAAAAATTTGAATAATGAGTAATGATGATGTAATGATGATAATGATGATAATGATGATGATAACGATAATAAGATGAATCATGATAACGATGATGATAATAAGAGGAATTGTGTCCTATTTCTTAAAAAAAAGGAATAAGAAAACTTTCCCAAAAGTGGGGAAAAAAAGGGCGGAAAAATCTGCGAAATAAGCCTTTTTAAAAGTAATCAAAATGCGTTTTTCATTTTTTTGGTGTTTTTCGGCAATTATTAGGGTAAAATGATAATAATTTACCAGAATTGTTTTAATCTAACAAAATGATGATAAAGTGAGAAAAAGAAAATTTTTGGTAACATTTGAATTTTATTAAAATTATTATTATTATATTATTTTATTTTTTTTTTTTTTTATTTTTTTTATTTTAAATTATTTTTTTTATTTTATTAAAATTTTTTTTTTTTTAAAAATCCAAAAAATTATAATTTTAAAAAAAAAATTTAAAAATAAATTAATAAAAAAAAATTATTTTTATAATTTTTAAAATTTTATTATTTTATTATTATCATTATTTTATTTTTTAGGGTATTTTTAAAAAATATTATTATAAAAAATAATTCATTTTTAATATATAAAAAGAAAAAATTTTTTTAAAAATTGTTATTTTTATTTATTTTTTTAATTTTTTTATTTTTTATATTTATTTCCCCAAAATATAAAAAATAATAAATTGCAAAAATAATATAAAAATTCAAAAATGTATATAATTGCAAAAAAAATAATATAGAAAAGAATAATAGTAATAAGAAAAATTTAATAATGATAAAAATTTTTAAAAACTTTAATATAAAGAATTGTTTAATATAAAATTTGGGGTTAAAAAAAAAACCCCAAAAAAAAAAACCCAAAATTCAATTGTTTGGGATATCCCCCCTTTTTTTTTTGGGATTTTTTTTTCCCCAAAAAAAATTGAATAAAAAATTTCCAAAATTGTTTTAACAAAAAAATGATGAAAAATGAGAAAAAGAGAATTTTAAAGGAATTATAAAATTATATAAAAATTTTTTAAAAAATTTTTTTAAAATTTTTTTTTTTTTAATTTAAAAATTTTTTAAAATTTTTTTTAATTACAAAATTTTTTATTTTTTATTCGAAAAAAACCTAATAATAAAAAAATAAAAAAAAAGGGGGGATATTTTTATTAAATTTTTGAAAATTTTCAAATTTTATTTTTGGATTTTTAAAAAATAATTTTTAAAAAAATTTAAAGAAAAAAACCCCTTTTAAAAAAAATTTTTTAAAAAATCTTTTTTATTTTATTTTTTTTATTAATTTTTGGGGTTTTATTTTTAAAAAATTTAATTTTTAAAATAAATTAATAAATAATATAAAATAAAAAGGGAATATTAAAAGATAAAATATATAAATTTTGTAATATAAAATTTTTGTTAAAAATGTGTAATATGCCCCCTTTTATAAAAAGGGGAATTTTAAAATTATAATATAAAAAGGGTTAAAAAAAAATTTTTAAAAAGTAAAAAGGGAATTAAAAATTTTAAATTTTTAATATACTAAATATTTTTTTTTTTTTGGTATTTGGAAAAATTTATAATAATAAATAATTCCAAATTGTAAATCCAATAATGATGATAAAATAAATAAAGAGTTTTTGAAAAATTTAAAATTTAAAAATTTTTTAAATATTTTATATTTTTATATAATTTTATTATTATTTTTATTTTATTTTTAAATTTTTAATTTTTTTAAAAAATTTTAAAAAAAACCCCCAAAAAAAAAAAATAAAATAAAAAAATTTTTAATAAAAATTTTTTAAATAAATTTTATTTATTTTATTTATTATTTTTTGGGGTTTTGTTTTAAAAAATAATACTATAAAAAATTTTTTCTTTTAAAAAAATTTTTTTTAAAATAAAAAATTGAATAAATTAAAAATTGATTTGGGAAAAAATATATATAGAAACGTAAAATAATAATATAAACATATATAAAAAAAAATTTTTTTTTTAAAAAAAATTTTTAAAAAAATTAAAAACAAAAAGGGAAAAAAAAATTTTTTAAAAAAAAATTTTTTTAAAAAATTTTTTAAAAACCCCAAAAGACTTTTTGATTTTTTTAAATTTGCTTTTTGGGGGAAAAAAAAAAATTTAATTACCAAATTTATTTTAAAAAAATATATAAAGGGAAATAAAAATTTTTAATTTTAATTTTTTAAAATTATTTTTTTTTAATATATTATTTTTTATATTTTTTATTTTTTTTTTTTTATATATTTTTTATTTTTTTTATTTTTATTTTTAATATATTATTTTTAGAAATTAAAAAACATTTTTTGAAAAATAAAATAAAAAATAAGAAATTTAAAAAAAAAAAGGGGAAAAAGGAAGTTTTTTGATTATTACAAATTTTATTTTCTGGATTTTTAAAAAATTTATTTTCCGAATCATAAATTTTTTTAAAAATTTTAAAAATTATTTTGAAAATTTTTTAACATAATTTTTTTTTTTAAATTTTAATAAAAATTTTTTTTTAAAAAATTTGATAAAATATAAAAATTCAAAAATTTAAAAAATTAATAATATAAAATTTTTAAAATATTTTTAAAATAATGATATATAATATAAAATAAATATAAAGTGAAAAAAAATTGGGCCATTTAATAAAAAAATAAAAAACAAAAAAAAAAAAACTAGGTTAGTTTTGAAATACCCAAAATACTTTTTTATTTCTTTTATTTGGCAATTTTGGGGTAATAATGAAAAAATTTCCAAATTGTAAAATTAAAATAAGATAAAAAAATAGAAAAAAAGGTTTTAAAAATTTTTAAAAATTTTTTTTTTATTTTTTTTTATTTTATTATTTTTAATTTTTTTTATTATTTTTTTTTTAAAATTTTATTTTTATTTTTTTTATTTTTTACTTTTAAAAAAATTATTGAAAATTAAAAAAAATCTTTTATATTGTAAAAATAAAATAAAATAAAATATAAATAATAAAAATTTTAAATGGAAATATTTTATAATTTTTTATTTTATTATTATATTTTTTTTTATTTTAAAAATTAAAAAAAATAAAATAAAAAATAAAAATTTTTAATAAATTTTAAGTATTTTTAAAAAAAAAATTTTTTAAAAAATGTATTTTTTAAAAAAATTTTTATTTTATACAAAAAAAAATGTTTATTAGTATTATTGCAAAAATATATCCATAACTCATAATGGCATATAATAATGATAACAATTTGCATAATGATGATATAATTGCAATAATATGATAAGATGATGATAATGATTGATCATGTGATAATGATGCTGATAACGTAATAATGATGATAATCATATACGATGGATGATCATAAGAGGAATTGTGTCATATAGACTAGAACAAAGGTATAAGAAATACATTCCAAAAGTCGAAAAAGCGGCAAAATCTAGCGAAATATAGCTTTTGAGACTATCTCCAACATGACGTTTTTTTCGATTTCTTGGTGATTTCGGCAATTATTAAGGGTAATCATGATACTATTCCAGAATTGTATTTCATACAATAAGATGATAAAAGTGAGAATAAAGAGAATTTTTTGTAACATTTTGAATTTATTAAATATATTATTATCATTATTATTATTATTATTATTATTATTATTATTATTATTATTATTATTATTATTATATATCTTATTATTATTATTATTATTATTATTATTATATTATTTTACTATTATCCTTAATTATTCGTATTCTTTGCAAAAAAATCTATATATCTGTAATAATAACAATAATAGAATAATCTAGTATAATATATAATGCTAGTGTTTATAATATTGGTTATTAGTTATTATTATTGTATTATTATCATTATTTATTATTTGTAAACTGTGGTAGTATAATGGCAAAAATATTATTATAACATTAATAATTACCGGAATAACGATACTAATTAAGATAATGCCTATACATACTACTATTATAAAATCGTTATTATTGTTATTATTCTGGTTATTATATTAATTATTGTTGTGGTTATTAGTATTATTGCAAAAATATATACTATAACTCCACTATTGCAATAATAAGGATAACAATTGGCAATAATGATGATAATATTGCAATAATGATGATAATGATGATGATAATGATGATAATGATGATATGATGATGATAACGATAATTAATGATGATAATCATATAACGATATGTATACTAAGAGGAATTGTGTCCATATATATAGTAAAACGTATAAGGAAAATATTCCAAAAGTCGAAAAAGCGGCGAAAATCTCGCGAAATATAGCCTTTGAGAGTATACTCCAAAATGACGTTTTTTTCGATTTCCTTTGTGATTTTCGGGCAATTATTGGGTAATAATGATAATATTACCAGAAATTGTAATAATCATACAATAATGATGATAAAAGTGAGAATAAAGAGAATTTTGGTACATTTGAATATTATTAGAAATGATTATTATTATCATTATTATTATTATTATTATTATTATTATTATTATTATTATTATTATTATTATATTATTATATTATTATTATTACTATTACTTAATTATTAGTATTATTGCCAAAAATCTATTATATCTGTAATACTAACAATATAATAGTACGTATAAGTATAATAATAATAATGCCAGTGGTTATTATTGTTTTAGTATTTTAGTGTTATATATTATCATTATTATTATTTTTACTGCTAGTATAAGTGCAAAATAATTATTATAACAGTAATATTACAGTAATAACGATACTAATTAAGATATGCTATAAATAATTATTAGCAATCGTTATTATTGTTATTATTATTGTTTTATTACTATTATTGATTGTTTTGTGGTTATTCGTATTATTGCAAAAAATATATACTACAACTCCAATAATGGCAATAATAATGATAACAATTGGCAATAATGAGGATAATAATTGCAATATTGATTATAATGATGATGATAATGATGATAATGATGATAGTGATGATGGTTTTATTTATAACGATAATATGATGATAATCATGATAACGATGATGATAATAAGAGGAATTGTGTCATATATAATATAAAAAAGGTATACGATAAATTCATTCCAAAATATTCGAAAAAGCTGCAAAATCTAGCGAAATATAGCCTTTTGAGATAACTCCCAAAATACGTTTTTTTCACCAATTTCTTTGGTGATTCGCAATTATTATGTAATAATGATTATATTACCAGATTGTATTAATCAAACAATAATGATGATAAAAGTGAGATAACAGAATTTTGGTAACATTTGAATCTTATTAAAATATATTATTTATCATTATTATTATTATTATTTTATTATTATTATTATGTATTATTATTATTATTATTATTATTATTATTAATATTATTATACTATTATCTATTGATTCAGTATATTGCCAAAAAATCTATTATATCTGTAATAATAACAACAATGAATAATAAGTATAAGTAATAATAATCATAAGGCTAGTGGTTATAATATTGTTATTAGTATTATTATTGTTATTATTATCATTATTATTATTTGTACTGGTATATAATTGCAAAAAGAATTATTATACAGTAATAATTACAGTAATACGATACCTAATTAAGATAATGCTATATAATATCATAAAATCGTTATTATTGTTATTATTTTGTTATTACTATTATTATTGTTTGGTTTATTAGTATTATTGCAAAATATATACTATAACTCCAATAATTGCAAAATCATGATAACAATTGCAATAAAGATGATAATAATTGCAATAATGATGATAATTATGATGATACTGATGATAATGATTATAATGATGATGATAACGATAATCATGATGATACATCATTATACCGTGATGATAATAAGAGGAATTGTGTCGCATATATAATATAAAAAAGGTCTAAGAAAAACATTCCCAAAGTCGAAAAGCGGCAAAATCTAGCGAAATATAGCATTTTGAGAGTATACTCCAAAATGACGTTTTCTTCGATTTCTTTGTGATTTCGGCAATTATTAGTGGTAAGAATGATAATAATTACCAGAATTGTTATTAATCATCACAATAATGATGATAAAAGTTCGAATAAAGAGAATTTTGGTAACATTTGAATATTATTAAAATTATTATTATTATTATCATTATTATTATTATTATTATTATTATTATTATTTTATTATTATTATTATTATTATTATTATTATTATTATTATTATTATTATTATTATTACTATTATCTAATTTATTAGTATTATTGCCAATAATCTATTATATCTGTAATAATAACAATAGATAATAATAAGTATAGTATAATAATAATAATGCGAGTGTTTGTTATAATATTGGTTTTCAGTATTATTATTGTTTTATTATCATTATTATTATTTTGTACTGGTAAGTATAATTGCAAAAATAATTATTATCCAGTAATTAATTACAGTAATCGATACTAATTAAGATAATGCTAATAAATAATTATTATAAAATTCGTTATTATTGTTATTATTATTGTTATTACTATTCTTATTGTTGGTGTTATTAGTATTATGCAAAATTCTACTATAACTCCTATAATTTCAATAATAATGATAACAATTGCAATAATGATATAATAATTGCAATAATGAAAGTTTGAAGAAAATAATTAAATGATGATAATTAGGATAATGATGAGATGATAAACGAGATAATGATGATAATCCATGATAACGAGATGATAATGAAGCAGGAATTGTGGTCCATATAAATATAAAAAAGGTATAAGAAAACATTCCCAAAAAAAGTCGAAAAGCGGCAAATCTAGCGAAATATAGCCTTTTGAAGTATTCGTCCAAAATGACGTTTTTTCGGATTTCGTTGGGTGATTTCGGCAATTATTAGGTTAATATGATAATATCACCGAATTGTCTTATCCTAACAATACTGTGATAAAAGTTGAGATAAGAGAATTGGTACATTTGAATATTATTAAAATTATGATTATTATCATTATTATTATTATTATATATTATTATTATTATTATTTTATTTTATTATTATTATTATTATTATTATTACTATATCTTAATTAATTAGTATTATTGCCAAAAACATTTCTATTATATCCTGTAATAATAACAATAATACTAATAAGTATAAGTCAATAATAATATGCTAGTGGTTATAATTTGTTATTAGTATTATTATTGTTTATTATTATCATTATTATTATTTGTACTGGTAGTATAATTTCAAAAATAATTATTATAAAAGTATAATTACAGTAATAACGATACTATTAAGATACATGCTATAAATAATTATTATAAAATCGTTATTATTGTTATTATTATTTGTTATTACTATTATATTGGTTGTGGTTATTAGTATTATTGCAAAAATATATACTATAACTCCAATAATTCAATAATAATATAACAAATTGCAATATGAATGATAATTATGCAATAATGGATGATAAGGAATGATGAGAATGATGATAATGATGATCATGATGATTGATACGATAATAATGATGATAATCATGATAACGATGATGATAATAAGAGGAATTGTGTCCATATATAATATAAAAGGTATAGAAATCATTCCCCAAGTCGAAAAAGCGGCAAAACCTAGCGAAATATAGCTTTTCAGAGTAATAACTCCAAATGGACGTTTTTTTCGATTTCTTTGGTGATTTCGGCATTATAGGGTAATAATGATATAATTATCCATAATTGGTAGTAATCAATAACAATAATGATGATAAAAGTGAGGATAAAGAGAATGTTGGTAACATTTGAAATATTTTAAAATATTATTATTATTATTATTATTATTTTATTATTATTATTATTATTATTATTATTTTTATTGATTAATTATTATTAGTATTTTATTACTATTATCTTAATTATTAGTATTATTTGCCCAAAAAAATCTATTTATATCTGTCATCATAACAATAATATAAATAAGTATACGTATAATTTATAATATTCTAGTGGTTTAATATTTTTATTAGTATTATTATGTTATTATTATCATTATTATTATTGTGTACTGGTAGTATAATTGCAAAAATATTATTAACCAGTAATAATTACAGTAATAACGATACGAATAATATAATGCTATAAATACTTATATAAAATCGTTTATTATTTGTTATTTTTTTGTATTACTATTATTATTGTTGTGGTTATTAGTATTATTGAAATAATATATACTATATACTCCAATAATTGCACTAACATAATGATAACAATTTTTTTTATGGGCAAAAAAATTAAAATTTTTTTTGGGGGGGGATGATATAAATTGCAATAAGTGATAAGAGGATGATAATGAGTGATATGATTATGATACAGATAATAATGATGATAATCAATGATAACGATGATGATAATAAGAGTAATTGTGTCCAATATATAATATAGAAAACGTATAAGAAAAACATTCCCAAAAGATTCGAAAAAGCGGCAAATCTAGCGAAATATAGCCCTTTTGAGAGTATACTCCAAAATGACGTTTTTCGATTTCTTTGGTGATTTCGGCAATAATTAGGGTAATAATGAATAATAAGTACCAGACGTGTATTAATCTAACAATAATTATGATAAAAGTGAGATTAAAGATAATTTTGGTAACCTTTGAATATTATTAAAATTTATTATTATTTCCATTATTATTATTATTTGTTTTTTTTCTTTTCTTTTTTTCTTTATTATTATTATTATTATTATTATTATTATTACTATATCTTATTATTATATTATTGCCAAAACAACATCTATTATAATCTGTAATAATACATAATATAATAAGTATAAGTCTATAATAATAATGCTAGTGGTTATAAGATTGTTTATTAGTATTATTATTGTTATTATTATCATTATTATTATTTGTACTGTAGTATAATTTGCAAAAATAAATTATTATAACAGTATAATTACAGTAATACCGATACTAATTAAGAATGCTATAAATAATGTATTATAAAATCGTTATTATTGTTATTATTATTGTTATTGACTATTATTATTGTTGTGGTTATTATATTATTGCAAAAAAATAATAGACTATAAATCCAATAATTGCAATAAATAATGATAACAATGCATAAAGATGATAATACATTGGCATATATGATTGATAATGATGATATTAGGATGATAATGATGATAGTATGATGATGAACGATAATATGATTGATAATCATGATAACGATGATGAAATAAAGGAATTGTGTCATATATAAATATAAAAAGGTATAAGGAAAAACATTCCAAAAGTCGAAAAAGCGGCAAATCTAGCGAAATATAGCCTTTTGAGAGTATCCTCCAAATGCCGTTTTTTCGATTTCTTTGGTGATTTCGCATTATTAGGGAATAATGATAATAATTACCGAGAATTGTATTAAATCATAACAATAATGATGATAAAAGTGAAGATAAAGAGAATTTTGGAACTTTGAATATTATTAAAATTATTATTATTATCATTATTATTATTATATTATTATTCATTATTATTTTATATTATTATTATTATTATTATTATCTTTTACTATTGATCTTATTATTAGTATTTATTGCCAAAATCTATTATATCTGTAATAATAACAATAATAATATATTTAATTATAATAATAATAATGATAGTGGTTATAATATTGTTTATTAGTATTATTATTGTTATTATTATCAGTTTATTATTTGTACTGTTAGTATAATTGCAAAATAATTATATACAGTAATATTACAGTATACGATACTAATTAAGATAATGCTATGAATAATTATTATAAAATCGTTCTTATTGTTATTATTATTGTTTTACTATATTATTGTTGTGGTTTATTAGTATTATTGCAAATATATACTATAACTCCAATATTGCAATAATAATGATAACAATTGCAATAATGATTATAATAATTGCAATATGATGAATATGATGATTTATCAATGAGGAAATGATGGATGATAAGATAATATGATGATAATCATGATAACGATGATGATAATAGATGAAATTGTGTCCATATATATATAAAAAAGGTATAAGAAAAACATCCAAAGTCGAAAAAGCGGAAAATCTAGCGAAATATATCCTTTTGAGAGTATACTCCAAAATGACGTTTTTTTCGGATTCTTTGGTGATTTCGGCAATTATTGGTTAAAATGATATAATTACCAGAATTGTATTACTCATAACATAATAGATGATAAAGTGAGATAAATAAATTTTGTAACATTTGAATATTAATTAAATTATTATATTATCATTATTATTATTATCCTTATTATTATTATATTCTTATTATTATTATTATTATTATTATATTAGTATTATTATTATTATTACTATTATTCTTAATTATTGTAATTATTGCCAAAAAATCTATATATCTGTATTAATAACCACTATATAATAAGTCTCAGTTATAAAAAAAAAAATATAATGCTAAGTGGTGATATAATTTGTATTAGTATTTTATTGTTATTCTTATCATTATTATTATTTGTAACTGGTAGTATATTTGCAAAAATAATTATTATACCAGTAATAATACAGTAATAAACGATACTAAGTAAGATAATCTATAAATAATTAAATTATAAAATCGTTATTATGGTTTATTATATTTGTTATTACTATTATTATTGTTGTGGTTTATTAGTATTATTGCAAAATAATACTCTAAACTCCAATAATTGCAATAATAATGATACCATTGCAATACTGATGAAATAATTGCAATATTGTGAAATAATGATGATGATAATGCTGATAATGATGATATGGGATGATGATAACGATAATAATGATGATAATCATGATAACGAGATGATAATAAGAGGAATTGTGTCATATATAATATAAAAAAAGGTATAAAAAAACATTTCCCAAAAGTCGAAAAAAGCGGCAAAATCTAGCGAAATAATAGCCTTTTGAGAGTAACTCCAAAATGACTTTTTTTTTCGATGTTCTTGTGATTTCGGCAATTACTAGGGTAATAATGAATAATAATTACCAGAATTATTAAATCATAACAATAATGATGATCAAAAGTGGGAAAAAGAGAATTTTGGTAACATTTGAATATGTATTAAAATTATTATATTATCATTTTATTATTATTTTATATTAATATTACTATTATTATTGTTATTATTATGATTATATTATTATTATTATTATTTTATTATTATTATTATTAGTACTATTATCTTAATAGTTCTATTATTGCAAAAAAGCTATTAGATCTGTAATAATAACAATAATACATATAAGTATAAGTATAATACTAATAATGCTAGTGTTATAATACTTGTTTTAGTATTATTATTGTTATTATTATCATTATTATTATGTTTACTGGTATATAATTGCAAAATAATTATTATACATATATTACATAATAACGTACTAATTACGATAAGCTTATAAATAATTAATTATAAATCGTTATTATTGTTATTATTGATTGTTAATTAACATTATTATTTGTTGTGGTTATTAGTATTATTGCAAATATATACTAATAACTCCAATAATTGCATAATAATGATAACAATTGCATAGTGATGATAAATAATTGCAATATGATGATAATGACTGATGATAATGATATAATGATGTAATGATTATGATACGTAATACTGATTGAAATCATGATAACATGATGATAATAAGAGGAATTGTGTCCATAGATAATATAAAAAAGGTATAAGAAAACATTCCCAAGCGAAAAAAGCGGCAAAATCTAGCGAATATAGCCTTTTGAGAGTATACTCCAAAATGACGTTTTTTCGATTTCTTTGGTGATTTTTAGGCAATTATTAGGTAATAATGATAATATTACCATGAATTGTATTAATCATAACAATAATGATGATAAAGTTGAGAATAAAGAGAATTTTGGTAACATTTGAATAATTATTAAAATTATTATTATCATCATTATGATTATTAATTATTATTATTTTATTTTATTATTAGATTATTATTATTATTATTATATTAAGTATTATTAGTCTCTATTATCTAATTATGGTATTATTGCCAAAAACTCTATTATAATCTGTAATAATAACAATAATAATAATAAGTAATAAGTATTAATAATAATAATGCTAGTGTTCTAATATTGTTATTATATTTATTTTATTTTATCATTATTCTTATTTGTACTGGTAGTTATAATTGCAAAAATAAATTAATTATAACAGTATAATTACAGTATAACGAGACTATTAAGATAATGCTATCAATAATATATTAGAAGCGTTATATTGTTCTTATTATTGTTTTACTATGATTATTGTGTGTTATTAGTATTATTGCAAAATATATACTATAACATCACTCCAATAATTGCAATAATAATGATAACATTGCAATAATGCTGATAATAGATTGCCATAATGATGATAATGAGATGATAATGATGATAAGATGATGATAACGATACTAATGATGTAATCATGATAACGTGATGATAATAAGAGGATTGTGTCCATATATAATAAAAGAAAAAGGTATAAGAAAAACTTCCCAAAAGTCTAAAAGCGGCAAAATCTAGCGAAATATAGCCTTTTGAGCGTAGACTCCAAAATGACGTTTTTTTCGATTTCTTTGTGATTTCGGCAATTTTAGGGTAATAATGATACTTACCTGATTGTTTAAGCATACATATGATGATAAAAGTGAGATCAAGAGAATTTTGTAACTTTGAATATATAAAATATTTTTTTATTATTATCATTATTAATGATTATTATTATTATTATTATTATTCTTATTATTATTATTATTATTATTATTATTATATTCCTATTATCTAATTATTAGTGTATTATTGCAAAATCTATTATAAGTGTAAATAGAACAATAATAATAATAGTTAAAGTATAATAAGAATAATGCTAGTGTTTATAATATTGTTATTAGTATTATTATTGTTTTATTATCATATTCTTTTTGTACTGGTATATACTTTGCAAAAATAATTTATTATAATAGTAATAATTAAGTAATAACGATACTAATAAGAATAATGCTATAAAATAATTATTATAAAATCGTTATTATTGTTATTATTATTGTTTATTACTATTATTATTGTTGTGGTTATTTAGTATTATTGCAAGATATATATAAAACTCCAATAATTGCAATAATAATGATAACATTGCAGATAATGATGATAATCATTTGCACATAGTGATGATAATGATGATGATACTGATGATAATGAATGATAATGATGATGATACGATAATAAGATGATAATCATGATACGATGAGATAATAAGAGAATTGTTGTCCATATATCATATAAAAAAGGTATAAAAAACATTCCCAAAAGTCCAAAGCGGCAAAATACTAGAGCGAAATATAGCCTTTGGAGAGTATACTCCCAAATGACGTTTTTCGATTCTTTGGTGATTTCGGCAATTATTAGGTAATAATGATTAATAATTATCCAGAATTGTATAATCATAACAATAATGGATGATAACGTGAGAATAGAAGAGAATTTTGGTACATGGAATATTATTTAAATTATTATTATTTATCTTATTATTAGTATTATTATTATTATTTATTATTACTTATTATTATTACTATTACTTAATTATTAGTATTATTGCCAAAAAATCTATTATATCTGTAATAATAACAATAATAATAAAAAGTATAAGTAGAATAATGAATAATGCTAGTGTTATAATATTGTTATTAGTATTATTATTGTTTATTATTATCATTAGTATTATTTGTACTGGTATATAATTGCAAAATAATTATTATAACAGTAATAATTACAGTAATAACGATACTAATTAAGAATGCTATAAATAATTATTATAAAATCGTTATTATTGTTCTTATTATTGTTATTAACTATTATTATGTTGTGTTTATTAGTATTATTGCAAAACTATATACTATAACTCATAATTGCATATACTGATAACAATTGCAATAATGTGATAAAAATTTTTTTTATTTTTGCAATAATGAGATAATATGATGATAATGCTTGATAATGATGATAATGATGATGCATAACGATAATCAGGATGGATAATCATGATAACGATGATGATAATAAGAGGAATTGTTGTCCATATATAATATAAAAAGGTATGAGAAAAACATTCCAAAAGTCGAAAACGCGGCAGAAATCTAGCGAAATATAGCCATTTTGAGAGTATACTCCAAATGAAGTTTTTTTTTTCGGATTTCTTTGGTGATTTTCGGCAATTATTAGGGTAATAATGATAATAATTACAGATTGTATTAATCATAACAATAATGTGATAAAGTGAGAATAAAGAGATTTGTTAACATTTGAATATTATTAAATTATTATTATTATCATTATTATTATTATTTTTTATTATTATTTATTCTTATTATTATTATTATTTTTATATTATTATTATTAGTATTATTATTATATTATTATATTATTACTAGTTATCTAATTTTAGTATTCATTGCCAAAAATCTATTTATCTGTAATAATAACATAATCTATAAGTATAAGTATAAATAATATAATGCTAGTGTTATAATATTGTTATTATATTATTATTGTTTTTATTATCAGTATTATTATTTGTTACTGGTAGTATAATTGCAAAATAATTATTATCACAGTAAATAATTACAGTAAATAACGAATACTAATTTGATAATGCCTATAAAATAATTAATATCAAAATCGTTATTATTGTATTATTATTGTTATTACTATTATTATTGTTTGTGGTTATTAGTTATTATTGCAAAAAAATAATATAACTATAACTCCAATAATTGGCAATAATAATGATAACAATTGCAATAATGATGATAATAATTGCAATAATGATGATAATGATTATGATATTGATGATAATGATGATAATGATGATGATAACGATAATAATGATGATAATCATGATAACGATGATGATAATAAGAGACTTGTGTCCATATATAATCAAAAAAGGTATAAGAAAAACATTCCCAAAAGTCGAAAAGCGGAAAATCTATCGAAATATAGCCTTTTGGAGTATACTCCAAAATGTTGACGTTTTTTCGATTTCTTTGGTATTCGGCAATTATTAGGGTAATAATGATAATAATACCATAATTGTATTAATCATACCAATATGATGATAAAAGTGAGAATAAAGAAGATTTTGGTAACATTATGAATATTCTTAAAATTAGTATTAATTATCATTATTATTATTATCTATTATTATTATTATTTTTATTATTATTATTTTTTATTATTATTATTAATTATTATTATTATATTATTATATTATTATTACTATTATCTTAATTATTAGTATTATTGCCAAACAATCTATTCTCACCTGTAATAATAACACTAATAATAATAAGTATAAGTATAATAATAATAATGCTAGTGGTTTTCTAAATATTGTTTATAGTATTATTATTGTTTTTATTATCATTATTATATTTGTCCTGGTATATAATTGCAAAATATTATTATAACAGTAATAATTACAGTAATACGATACTAATTTAGTAATGCTGAAAATAATTATTTATAAAATCGTTATTATTGTTATTATGATTGTTATTACTATTATTATTTTGTTGTGGGTTATAGTATTATTGCTAAAATATATACTATAACTCCAAGATTTGCTAATATGATAACATGGCAATAATGATGATAATAATTGCAATAATGATGAATAATGATGATGATAATTATGATAATATGATCATGATGAGTGATAACTTAATAATGATATATCATGATAACGATGATGATAATAAGAGGAATTGTGTCCATATTATAATATAAAAGGTATAAGAAAAACATTCCCAAAGTCGAAAAAGCGGCAAAATCTAGCGAAATATAGCCTTTGAGAGTATACTCCAAATGAAGACGTTTTTTCGATTCTTTGGTGCTTTCGGGCAATTATTAGGGTACGATGATAATAATTACTCATAATTGTATTAATCATACAATACTGATGATCAAAGTGAGAATAAGAGAATTTTGGTAACATTTGAATATTATTTAAAATTATTATTATTATCATATTAGTATTATTATTATTATTATATTATTATTATTGTTTATTATTTTATTATTATTATTATTCTTATATTATTATTACGATTATCTTAATTATTAGTATTATTGCCAAAAACTATTATATCTGTAATAATAACCATAATAATAAAGTAAAGTAGAATATAATAATCTAGTGGTTATAATATTGTATTAGTATTATTATTGTTATTATTATCATTATTATTAGTTGTACTGGTAAGTATATTGCAAAATAATTATTACAACAGTAAAATTACAGTAATAAACGATACTAATTAAGAAATGCTATAAATAATTATTATAAAATCGTTATTATTGTTATTATTATTTTATTACTATTATTATTGGTGTGGTTATTACGTATTAATTGCAAAAATATATACTATAACTCCCATAATTGCAATAATAATGATACAATTGCAATAATGATGATAATAATGCAATAATGATGATAATGATGATGATAAGTGATAATATGATAATGATTGATGATAACGTAAAATGATGATAATCATGATAACGTGATGTATAATAAGAGAATGTGTCCATATATAATATAAAAAAGGTATGAAGAAAACTTCCCAAAAGTCGAAAAAGCGGCAAAATCTAGCGAAATATATCTTTGGAGAGGGTATATACGCCAAATGACTTTTTTTTTTTCGGGGGGATTTCTTTGGTGATTCGGCAATTATTAGGTAATCATATAATATTACCAAATTGTATAATCATAAAATAATGGATGATAAATTGAGATAAAGAGAATTTTGGGGGGGGTAACATTGAATATTATAAACTTATTTATTTTATCATTATTATTATTATTTTACGTATTATTATTATTATTATTATTATTTATGTTATTATATTATTATTACTATTATCTTAATTATTAGTATTATTGCCAAAAAAATCTATTATATCTGAATAATAACAATAAACTATAAGTCTAAGTATAAATAGATAATATGCTAGTGGTTTAATATTGTTATTAGTATTTTATTGTTTATTATTTCCTTATTATATTTGTACTGGTATATAATGCAAAATAATTATTATAACAGTATATTACAGTAATAACGATACTATTAAGATAATGCCTATAAAATAATTATTATAAAATCGTAATTATTGTTATTATTTTGTTATTACTATTATTATTTGTGTGTGGTTATTAGTATTATTGCAAATATAACTATAAACTCCAATAATTGCAATAAATAATGATAACAATTGCACTAATGATGATACTAAATTGCCAATAATGATGATTAATGATGATGATAATGTGATAATTGATGATAATGATGATGATAACGATAATAATGATGATAATCATGATAACGCTGATGATAATAATAGGAATTGTGTCCTCTATAATATCAACAAGGTACCTAAGAAACACATTCCCAAAGTCGAAAAAGCGCAAAATCTAGCGAAATATAGCCCTTTGCGAGTAACTCCAAATGACGTTTTTTCGATTTCTTTGGTGATTTCGGCATTATTAGGTAATACACTGATAATAATTACAGAATTGTATTAATCATAACAATAATGATGATAAAGTGAGAAGAACGAAATTTTGGTAAACATTTGAATATTATTAAAATTATTATTATTATCATTCTTATTATTATCATTATTATTATTATTATTATTATTATTATTATTATTATTATTATTTTATTATTATTATTATTATTATATACTATTGCTAATTATTAGTATATTGCAAAATCTATTATATCTGTAATAATAATCATAATAATAATAAGTATAAGTATATTTATAATAATGCTAGTGTTATAATATTTTTTATTAGTATTATTTATTGTTATTATATTATCATTAATATTATTTGTACTGGTCGTATAAATTGGCAAAAATAATTATTATAACAGTATAATTACAGTATAAACGATACAATTAAGATATGCTATAAAGAATTATTATAAAATCGTTATTATTTTTATTATTATTGTTATACTTATATTATTGTTGTGTTATTAGTATTATTGCAAAAATATCTACTATACTCCATAATCATAATAATGAGACCAATTGCAATAATGATGATAATAATGGCAATAATGATGATAATATGATGATAATAATGTAATGATGATGATAACGATAATAATTATGATAATCATGATACGATGATTATAATAAGAGGATTGTGTCCATATATATATAAAAAAGGTAGAAGAACACATTCCAAAAGTCGAAAAGCGGCCAACATCTACGAAATATAGCCTTTGAGAGTATACTCCCAGAATGACGTTTTTTCGATTCTTTGGTGATTTCGGCAATTATAGATATAATGATAATAATTACCAGCATTGTAATTAATCATAACAATAATGATGATAAAATTGAGAATAAAGAGAATTTTGGTAACATTGAATATTATTATCATATTATTATGATCATTATTATTGTTATTATATTATTATTAACTATTATTATTATTATTATGATTATTATTATTATTATTATTATTATTATTATTATTACTATTATCTTAATTATTAGTATATTGCCAAAAAATCTATTATATCTGTAATAATACAATAAATAATAAGTATAAGTATAATAATAATAATGCTATTGGTTATAATATTGTTATTAGTATATTATTGTTATTATTATCAGTATTATTATTTGTACTGGTTAGTATAATTTGCAAATATAATTATTATAACAGTAATAATTACAGTAATAACGATACCTAATTAAATAAATGCTCTAAATAATTATTATAAATCGTTATTATTGTTATTATTATTGTTATGACTATTCCATTATTGTTGTGGTTATTAGGATTTTGCAAAAATATATACTATAACTCCAATAGTGCAATAAATATGAATAACAATTGTCAATAATGATGATAATAATTGCAATAATGTGATAATGATGATGATATGATGATAATTATATATGATGATGCAATAACGATAATATGATGATAATCACTGATAACGATGATGATAATAAGGGAATGTGTCCATATATCATATAAAAAAGTATAAGAAAAACATTCCAAAAGTACGAAAAAGCGGCAAAATCTAGCGAAATATAGCTTTGAGAGTAATACTCCAAAATGACGTTTTTTCGATTTCTTGGTGATTTTCGGCAATTATTAGGGTAATATGATATAATTACCAGAATTGATAATCATAACAATATGATTATAAAAGTGAGAAGAAAGAGAATTTTGTACACTTTTCATATTATTAAAATTATTATTATTATCATTATTATTATTATTATTTACATTATTATTATTATTAATTATTTATTATTATTATTATTATATATTTATTACTATTTCTTAATTTATTAGTATTATTTGCCAAAAAATCTATTATATCTGTAATATTAGACACAATAATAATAAGTATAAGTAAAATAATAATAATGCTAGTGGTTATAATATTGTTATTATATTATTATTTGTTATTATTATCATTATTAATTATTTGTACTGTAGTATAATTGTCAAAAATAATTATTAATAACAGTAATAATTACAGTACTAGACGAACTAGGTAAGATTAAGGCTGATAAATCAATTAATTATAAAATTCGTTATTATTGTTATTATTATTGTTATTACTATTTATTATTGTTTGTGGTTATTTGTATTATTCCAAATACTATACTATAACTCCAATAATTGCAATAATAATGATAACAATTGCAATAATGCTGATAATAATTGGCAATATTAGGAATAATGATGTGATAATGAGGAATCATGATGATAATGATGATGATAACGCTCATAATTGATGATATCGTGATAACGATGATATATAAGAGGAATTGTGTCCATATATATATACAAAAAGGTATAGAAAAACATTCACAAAAGTCGAAAAAGCGGCAAAATCTAGCGAAATTATAGCCCTTTGAGATTATACCCCAAAATGACGTTTGTTTCGATTTCTTTTGGTGATTTCGGCAATTATTAGGGTAATAATGATCATAATTTACCAGAATTGTATTAATCATAACAATAAATGATGATAAAAGTGAGAATACAGAGAATTTTGGTAACAATTTTTTTTTTTGAATATTATTACAATTATTATTATTATCATTATTGATTATAATATTATTATTATTTATTATTATTATTATTATTTTATTTTATTATAATTATTATTATTATTATTATTATGTACTATTACTTAATTATTAGTTATTGGCCAAAAAATATATTAATCTGTAATAATAACAATAATAATAATAAGTATAATATAATAAATAATAATGCTAAACAGTGGTTTATATGATTGTTTATTAGTAATTATTATTGTTTTATTATCATTATTATTATTTGTACCGGTAGTATAACTTGCAAAAATAATGTATTATAACAGTAAGACTTACAGTAATAACGATACTAATTTAAGATAATGCCTATAAATAATTATTATTAAAAATCGTTATATTTGTTAATTATTATTGTTATTACTATTATTATTGTTTGGTTATTCGTATTATTGCAAAAATATATACTATAACTCCAATAATTTGCAATAATAATGATAACAATTGGCAATAATGATGTAATAATTGCAGTCATGATGATAATGATGATATAATGTGATAATGATGATAATGATGATGAGAAGATAATATGAATGATAATCATGATAACGATGATGATAATAAGAAGGACTTGTGTCCATATATAATATAAAAAATGTATAAGAAAAACATTCCCAAAAGTGCGAAAAATCGGCAAAATCTAGCGAATTAGCCTTTGAAGTATAGCTCCAAATACGTTTTTTTTCGATTTCTTTGGTGATTTCGGCAATTATTAGGGTAATAATATAATAATTACCAGAATGTATTAATCCTAACAATAAGAATGATAAAAGTGAGATAAATAAGATTTTGGTAACATTTGAATATTATTTAAAATTATTATTATTATCATTATTATTAATTATTATTATTATTATTATGATTATTATTATTATTATTTTTTTTTTTATTACCTTATTATTATTATTATTATTATTATATTATTATTATTATTATTACTATTATCTTAATAGTAGTATTATTGCCAAAAAATCTATTATATCTGTAATAATAACAATATAATATAAGTATAATTATAGCTCAATATTAATGCTAGTGTTATAAATATTGGTTTATTAGTATTAATTATTGTTTTTTATTATCATTATTATTTTTGTACTGGTAGTATAATTGCAAAAATAATTATTAAACCGTAATAATTACAGTATGAACGATACTAATTAAGATAATCTATAAATAATTATTATAAATCGTTATTATGTTATATTATTGTTTTACTATTATTATTGTTGTGGTTCTTAGTATTATTGCAAAATATATACTATATACTCCAATAATGCAATAAAGAATGATAACAATTGCAATAATGATGATAATGTTGCAATCATTATGATAATGATGAATGATATGATGATAATGATGATGATAACGATAAAATGATGATAATCATGAGAACGATGATGAAATAGAGGAATGTTCCATATATATATATAAAAAAGGTTAAGAAACACATCCCAAAGTCGAAAAGCGGCAAAATCTAGCGAAATATAGCCTTTTGAGAGAAATACTCCAAATGACGTTTTTCGATTTCTTTGGTGATTTCGGCTATTATTAGGGTAATAATGATAATACTTACCAGAATTGTAATTAATCATAACACTAATGATGATAAAAGTGAGAAATAAAGAGAATTTTGTAACAGTTTGAATATTATTAAAATTATTATTATTATCATTATTATTATTATTATTATTATTATATTATTATTTATTATTATTATTATTATTATTATATTATTATTATTATTATTATTATTACTATTATCTTAATTATTAGTATTATTGCCAAAAATCTATTATATCTGTAATATAACAATATTAATAATACAGTATAGAGTATAATAATAATAATGCCAGGGGTTATAATATTGTTTTATTAGTATTATTATTGTTATTATTATCAGTATTATTATTTTGTACTGGTAGTATAATTCAAAACTAATTATTATAACAGTAATAATTACAGTACTAACGAACTAATTAGATAATGCATAAATAATTTTGTAAAATCGTTATTATTGTTATTCTTTTGTTTATTCGATTAGTATTGGTGTGGTTATTAAGTATTATGCAAAAATAATACTATAAACTCCATAATTGCAATAATAATGGATAACAATTGCCAAAATGATGATAATAATTGCAATAATGATGATGTGATGATGAAATGATGATAATTGATGATAATATGATGAGAACGATAATAATGATGATAATCATGAAACGATGATGATAATAAGAGGAATTGTGTCCATATATAATATAAAAAAGGTATAAGAAAAAACATTCCGCGAAAATCGAAAAAGCGGCAAAATCTAGCGAAATATAGCCTTTTGAGAGTACTCTCCAAATGACGTTTTTTTTCGATTCTTTTGGTGATTTCGGCAATTATTAGGGTACTAATGATAATAATTACCGAATTGTATTAATCATAACAATATGATGAGAAAAGTGAGATAAGAGAATTTTGGTAACATTTGAATATTATTAAAATTATTTATTTATTATCATTATTCATTATATTATTATTATTATTATTATTATTTAGGATTATTATTATTAATATTATTAATTTCTTTATTATTATTACTATTATCTTAATTTATTATATTATTGCCCAAACAATCTATGATATCTGTAATATAACAATACTAATAATAAGTATAAGTATGTAATGATAATGCTAGGGTTATAATATTTGTTATTGAGTATATTATTGTTATATTATCATTAATTAGTATTTGTACTGGTAGTATAATTGCAAAATAATTATTATAACAGTAATAATTACAGTAATGCGATACTAATTAAGATAATGCTATAAATAATTATTATAAGTCGTTATTAATTGTTATTATTTTGTTATTGACTATTATTATTGTTGTGGTTATTAGTATTATTGCAAAAATATATACTATAACTCCAATAATTGCAATAATAAGTTGATAACATTGCAATAATGATGATATAATTGCAATAATTTGATCATGATGATGATAATGATGATAGATTATGATAAGATGATGATAACGATAATAATGATGATAATGCATGATAACGATGATGATAATAAGAGGAATTGGTCCATATATAATATAAAAAAGGTATAAGAAAACAATCCAAAAGTCGAAAAACGGCAAATCTAGCGAAATATAGCCTTTGAGAGTATACTCCAAACATGATGTTTTTTTTTCGATTTCTTTGGTGATTTCGGCAATTATTAGGGTAAATAATGATACATAATTACCAGAATTGTATTAATCATAACAATAATGATGGAAAAAGTGGAAGAAAGATATTTTGGTAACGATTTGATATTATTAAATTATTATTATTATCATTATTATTATTATTTCATTATTATTGTTATTATTATTATATTATTATTATTATTATTAATTATTATTATTATTATTTTACTATATTTATTATTAGTATTATTGCCAAAAAATCTATTTTTTCTGTAATAATAACAATATAATAATAAGTATAGGTATAATACTAATAATTCTATTGTTTTATAATATTGTTATTAGTATTAGTATTGTTATTAATGATCATATTATTATTTACTGGTAGTATAATTGCAAAATAATATTATAACAGTAATAATTACAGTAATAACGAACTAATTAAGATAATGCTATAATATTAATTATAAATCGTTATATTGTTATTATTATTTGTTATTACTATATTATTGTTGTGGTATTAGTATATTGCAAAATATATACTATAAACTCCAATAATTGCAATAATAAATGATAACAATGTGCAATAATGATGATAATAATTGCAATAATGCTGATAATGATGATATAATGATGATAATGATGATAATGATGATGTAACGATAATAATGATGATAATCATATAACGATGATGATATAAGAGAATTGTTCCATATATAATATAAAAAAGGTATAAGAAAACATTCCCAAAGTCGCAAAAGCGGCAAAAATCTAGCGAAATATATCCTTTTGAGAGTATACTCCACAATGACGTTTTTTTTTCGATTTCTTTGGTGTTTCGGGCATATTAGTGTATAATGCTAATAATTACCAGAATTGTATTAATCATAACATAATGAGATAAAAGGGGAATAAAGAGAATTTTGGTAACATTTGAATATTATTAAAATTATTATTATTTCATTATTATTATTATTCTTATTTATTATTATTATTATTATTATTATTATTATTCTTTTATATTTTATTATTACTATTATCTTATTATTAGTATTATTGCCAAACAAATCTATTATATCTGTAATAATAACATAATAATAATCAGTATAAGTATAATATAATAATGCTAGTGTTATAATATTGTTTTAGTCTTCTTATTGTTATTTTATCATTATTATTAATTTGTACTGTAGTATAATTTGCAAAAATAATTATTATAACCGTAATAATACAGTAATAATACGATACTAATTAAGTAATGCTATAAATAATTATTATAAATCGTTATATTGTTTTACTTATTATTATTACTATTATTATTTTTGTGGTTATAGTATTATTGCAAGAATATATACTATAACCCAATAATTGCAAATAATAATGATAACAATGCAATACATTATGATATAAATTGCAATAATGATGATAATATGATATAAGGATGAATATGATGAATAATGATGATGATACGATATAATGAATGATAATACATGATAACGATGATGATAATAAGATTAATTGGGGTCCATCTATAATTAAAAAAAGGTATAAGAAAAACATTCAAAAGTCGCAAAAGCGGCAAATCTAGCTAAATATAAGCCTTTTGAGAGTATACTCCAAAATGACGTTTTTCGATTTCTTTGGTGTTTCGGCATTATTAGGGTAATATGATCTAATTACCATACATTGTATTTAATCATACAATATGATGATAACGTGAGAATAAAGAGAATTTTGGTAACATTTGATATTATTACAAATTATTATTATTATCATTATTATTTAATTATTGTAATTATTATTATTGTTATATTATTATTTTAGTATGTTATTATTATTATTATTTACTATTATCTTAATTATTAGTATTATTGCCAAAAATCTATATAGTGTAATAATAACAATAATAATAATAAGTATTAAGTATACTAATCCTAATGCTAAAGTGGTTCTAATATTGTTTATTAGTCTTATTATGGTTATTATTATTCATTTTGTTATTTTAACTGTAGTATAATTGCAAAAATAATTATTATAACAGTAATATTACAGTAATAACGTACTATTAAGATAAATGCTATAAATAATTATTATAAAATCGTTATTATTGTTATTATTATTGTTATACTATTATTATTGTTGTGGTTATTAGTATTATTGCAAAAAATATAGTCTATAACTCAATAATTGCAATAATACTGATAAGCATTGCAATAATGATGATAATAATTGCAATAATGATGATAATGATGATGATAATGATGAATTAATGATGAATAATGATGATGTTAACGATAATAATGATGATAATCCTGATAAACGATGATGATAATAAGAGGAATTGTGTCCATATATAATATAAAAAGGTATAAGAAACATTCCCCAAAAGTACGAAAAGCGGCAGACTTCTAGCGAAATAAGCCTTTTGAGAGTAACTCCAAATTACGTTTTTTTCGATTTCTTGGTGATTTCGGCAATTATTAGGGTAATAATGATAATAACTTACCAGAATTGTATTAAAATCCATAACAATACTGATGATCAAGTGAGAATAAAGAGATATTTTGGTAACATTTGAATATTATAAAATATTATTAGTACATTATATTATTTTATTATTATTATTATTTTATTATTATTATTATTAATTTTATTATTATTATTATTATTATTATTAAAGTATCTTAATTATTAGTATTTTGCCAAAAATCTATTAGATCTGTAGATAATAACAATAAAATAATAAGTATAAGTATAATAACAATAATGCTAGTGGTTCTATATTGTTTTTCTATTAATAATATTGTGTTTATTACTTCCCCTTATATTTTTTGTACTGGTAGTATAATTGCAAAAATAATTATTATAACAGTAATAATTACAGTAATTACGATACTATTAAGATAAATGCTATAAATAATTATTATAAAATCGTTATTATTGTTATTATTATTGTTATTACTATTATTATTGTTGTGGTTATTAGTATTATTGCAAAAATATATACTTAACTCCAATAAATTGCAATAATAATGATACAATTGCAATAATGATGATAAATAATTCAATAATGATGATAATGATTATGATAATAATGATAATGCAGATGATGAACGATAATAATGATGATAATCATGATAACGCTGATGGATAATAAGAGGATTGTGTCCATATATAATAGAAAAAGGTATAGAAGAAAACATTCCAAAAGTCGAAAAAGCGGCAAAATCAGCGAATATAGCCTTTGGAGATATCTCCAAAATGACGTTTTTGTTCGATTCTTTGGTGATTTCGCAATTTAGGGTAATAATGATAGAGAATTACCAGAATTGTATTAATCATAACAATAATTATGATGAAAAGTGAGAATAAAGAGAATTTTGGTAACATTTGAATATTATTAAAATGATTATTATTATCGATTATCTATTATTATTATTAGTATTATATTATTATTATTATTATTATTATTATTATTATTATACTATTTATCTAATTAATTGTATTATGCCAAAAATCTAATTATATCGTAAGATAACATATAATACTAAGTATAAGTATAAGTAATAATATAATAATGCTAGTGTTATAATATTGTATTATTAGTATTATTATTGTTATTATTATCATTGTACTGGTAGTATAATTGCAAAAATAATTATTATAACAGTAATTTCCGAATAACGATACTGCATTAGATAATGCTATAAATAATTATTATAAAATCGTTATTATTGTTATTATGATTGTTTATGACTATATTATTGGTTTGTTGGTTATTAGTATTATTGCAAAAATTACACTATAACTCCAAAATAATTGGCAATAATAATGATAACACTTGCAATAATGATGATAATAATTGCAATAATGATGTAATATGATGATAATGATTATAATGATGATAATGATGATGATAAAGATAATAATGCTGATAATCATGATAACGATGAGATAATAGCAGGAATTGTTGGTCCATATATAATATAAAAAAAGTATAAGAAAAAAAACATTCCCAAAGGTCGAAAAAAGCGGCAAAATCTGCGAAATATAGCCGTTTTGAGAGTATATCCAAATGACGTTTTTTTGTTTCGATTTCTTGGTGATTTCGGCAATTATTAGGTAATAATTTAATAATTACCAGAGATTGTATTAATCATAACAATAATGAGGATAAATTGAGAATAACAAGAGAATTTTTGGTAACATTTGAAATATTATAAATTATTATTATTATCATTATTTATATTATTCTTATATTATTATTATTTATTATTATTATTTTATTTTTTTTTTTTTTTTTTATATTCTATTATCTTAATTATTAGTATTATTGCCAAAAAATCTATTATATCTGTAATAAACAATATAATTAAGTATAAGTAATAATAATAATAATGCTAGTGTTTATATATTGTAATTAGTATTATTATTGTTATTATTTATCATTATTATTATTTGTACTGGTAGTATAATTGCAAAATAATTATTATAACAGTAATAATTAACAGTAATAACGATACTAATTAAGATAATGCTATAAATCATAATTATAAAATCGTTATTATTGTTATTTATTATTGTTATTACTATTATTATTGTTGTGGTTATTAGTATTATTGCAAAAATATATACTATAACTCCAATAATTGCAATATAATGAAAACAATTGCAATAATGATGAAATAATAATTGCAATAATGATATCATGATGATGATAATGATGATAATGATGATAATTGATGATGATAACGATAATAATGATGATAATCTGATAACATGATGATAATAAGAGGAATTGTGTCCATATATAATATAAAAAAGGTATAAGAAAAACATTCCCAAAAGGGAAAAGCGCAAAATCTAGGCGAAATATAGCCTTTTCCGAGTATCCTCCAAAATGACGTTTTTTCGATTTCTTTGGTGTTTCGCAATTATTGAGGTATAATGATAATATTACGCAAATGTATTAATCATAACAATAATGATGATAACATGAGATAAAGAGAATTTTTGGTAACATTTGAATATTATTAAAATTATTATTATTACATTATTAGGATTTTATTATTATTATTATTATTATTATTATTATTATTATTACTATTATTATATTATTATTACTATTATCTTATTATTAGTATTATTGCAAAAAGTCTATTATATCCTGTAGAATAACAATAATTAATAATAAGTATAATATAATATAATAATGCTCGTGTTATAATATTGTTATTAGTATTATTATTGTTTTATTATCATTATTATTTTTTGTCTGGTAGTATAACTGTGCAAAAATAATTATTATATACATTAATAGCTTTACAGTAATACGATACTAATTTAAATAATGCTATGAATATATTTATATAAAAATCGGTATTATTGTTATTTATTATTGTTTATTACTATTATTTTGTTGTGGTTATTAGTATTATTGCAAAAGATATACTATAACTCCAATAATTGCAATCATATGATAAACAATGCAATAATGAATGATCATAATTGCATAATGATATAATGATGATGATAATGAATGATAAAATATGATAATGATGATGATAACGATAATATGAATGATAAATCATGATACGATGATGATAATAAGAGGGAATTGTGTCCATATTTATAATATAAAAAAAGGTATAGAAAAACAGTCCCAAAGTCGAAAAAGCGCAAAATCCCCTAAAAGGCCCCGGAAAAATATAGCTTTTGAGAGATACTCCAAATGACGTTTTTCGGATTTTCTTTGGTGATTTCGGCACTTATAGGTAATAATGATAATAATTACCAGAATTGTATATCATAACAAGTACTTATGATAAAAGTGAGAATGAAAGAGAATTTTGGTAACATTTTGAATCTTATTAAATTATTCTATTATCATTATTATTATATTATTATTATTAATTATATTATTATTATTATTATTATTAATTATTATTATTATTATTATACTATTATCTTTAATTATTATATATGCCCAAAAAAATCTATTATATCTGTAATAATAACAATAATAATAATAAGTATAAGTATAAGATTATAATAATTGCTAGTGTTATAATATTTTCTTAGTATTATTATTGTTCTTCTTCTCATTATTCTTATTTTTGTACTATGGATATATAAATTGCAAATAATTATTATAACCTTAATAAATTACAGTAATAACGATACTAATTAAGATAATGCTATAAATAATTAGTATAAAAATCGTTATTTTGTTATTATTATGTTATTACTATTATTATTGTTGTGGTTTATTAGTCTTATTGCAAAAATATATACTATAACTCCAATATATTGCAATAATACTGATAACAATTGCATAATGATGATAATACTTGTCAATAATGGATGATATGATGATTGATAATGATGATACTTATGATAATTATGTTGATAACGATCATAATGATGATATCATGATAACGATGATGATATAAGAGGAATTTGTGTCCATATATATATAAAAAAAAGGTATAAGAAAAACAATTCCCAAAAGTCCGAAAAAGCGGCAAAATCTAGCGAATATAGCCTTTGAGAGTAGACTCCCAAAGCCGTTTTTTCGATTTTCTTGTGATTTCTGCGAATTATTAGGTAATAATGATACTCATTACCCAGAATTGTATTACTCATAACAATAATGATGATAAAAGTGAGAATAAAGAGAATTTTGGTAACATTTTGAATATTAATTAAAATTATTATTATTATCATTATTGTTATTATTATATATTTAGTATTGTTATTTTATTATTTATTATTTTAGTTATTTTTATTTTATTATTTTGATTATTACTATTATCTTAAATTAATTATTTTATATTATTGCCAAAATCTATATATCTGTAATAATACAATATTAATAATAAGTATAGAGTATAATAATAATAATGCTAGTGGTTATAATATTGTTATTATATTAAAATTATTATTATTATTATTATTATTATTATTTGTACTGTAGTATAATTTGCAAAATAATTATTAAACAGTAATAATTACAGTAAATCAGATACGAATTAAGATAATGCTATAAATAATTATTATAAATCGTTTATTATTGTTATATTATTGTTATTACTTTATTATTGTTGTGTTATTAGTATTATTGCAAAATAGATACTATAACTCAATAGTTGCAATAATAGGATAACATTGCAATATGATGGTAATAATTGCAATAATGATGATAATGGATGATGATCATGACATGATAATGATGATAATGATTGATGATAACGATAATAATGAGCATAATCATGATAACGTGATGATATAAGGGGAATTGGTGTCCATATATAATATAAAAAAGGTATAAAGAAAACCATTCCCAATAGTCGAAAGCGGCAAAATCTAGCGAAATATAAGCTTTGAGAGTATCTCCAAAATGACGTTTTTTAAAAAACGAAAAAAAAAAAATTTCTTTGGTGATTCGGCAATTAATTAGGGTAATAATTATAATAATTACGGAATTGTATTAATCCTACAATAATGATGATAAAAGTGAGAATAAAGAGAATTTTGGTACAGTTGAATAGTATTAAATTTTACTATTATCTTATTATTATTATTATTATATTATTATTATTAATTATTATTATTATTATTATTATTATTATTAGTATTATTATTAATTTTATTCTATTATCTATTAATTAAGTTAATTTTTTAATTGCCAAAAAATCTATTATATCTGTAATAATACATATAAAATAGTTCTAAGTAGTATAATATAATGCTAGTGGTTAAACTATTTGTTTTAATAGAGTATTATTATTGTTATTATTATCATTATTATTATTTGTACTGGTAGTAAATTGCAAAATAATTTTATAACAGTAATCAGTAACAGTAATAACGATACTAATTAAGGATAATGCTATAAATAATTATTATAAATCGTTATTGTTGTATTATTATTATGTTATTACTATTATTATTGTTGTGGTTATTAGTATTATTGCAAAATATATGCTATAACTCCAATAATTGCAAATAATAATGTACAATTGCAATAATGTGATAATAATTGCAATAATGATGATAATGAAATGATAATGATGATAATGATGATAATGAGGATGATATACGATAATATGATGAAAATCATGATACGATGATGATAATAGAGGAAATTGTTCCATATATAATAAAAAAACGGTATAAGAAAAACATTCCCAAAAGTCGAAAAAGCTGCTAAACTCTAGGCGAAATATAGCCTTTGAGAGTAAACTCCAAGTGACGTTTTTTTCGATTCTTTGGTGATTTCGGCAATTATTGGGTAATAATGATAATTACTTACCGAGAATTGTATAATCATAACAATATGATGATAAAAGTGAGAATAAAGAGAATTTTGGTAACATTTGAATTTTATGAAATTATCGTTATTATCATTATTATTATTGTATTAGTATAATTATTATTATTATTATTATTTATTATTAATTATTATTATCACGATATCTTACTTATTAGTTATTATTGCCAAAAATCTATTTATATCTGTAATCATAAACAATAATATAATAGTATATAGTTAGTATCATGATAATAATGCTAGTAGTTATATTATTGTTTATTATTATTATTTCTTGTTATTATTTATTATTATTATTATTTGTACTGTAGTAATAATTGCAAAAATAATTATATAACAGTATAATTACAGTAATAACGATACTAATTAAGATAAGGCTATAAATAATATAATAAAATCGTTATTTATTGTTATTATTATTGTTATTAATATTATTATTGTTTTGGTTTTTATTATTATTTCAAAAATTTATATTATATCTCCTATATTTGCAATAATAATGTTTACTATTGCAATATTGATGTTAATAATTCAATAAATGATGATAATAGATATGATAATGATGATAATGATGATAATGATGAGGATAACGATAATAATGATGATAATCATGATAACGATGATGTAATAAGAGGAATTGTGTCCAGATATAATATAAAAAGGTATAAGAAAACATATGTCCCAAAAGTCCGAAAAAGCGGCAAACTCGTAGCGACATATAGCCTTTTGAGAGTATACTCCAAAATGACGTTTTTTTCGATTTCTTTGTGATTTCGGCAATTATAGGGTAATAATGATAATAATTACCAGAATTGTATAATCATAACAATAATATGATAAAAGTGAGATAAAGAGATTTTGGTGAACATTTGAATATTAGGAAATTATTATTATTATCATTATTATATTATTTATTATTATTATTATTATTATTATTATTAATTATTATTATTATTATTATTATTATTATTATTTTATTACTATTTATCTTAATTATGAGTATTATTGGCCAAAAAAATCTATTATATCTGTATAATAACAATAATAATACTAAAGTATAAGTCTAATAATTAATAATGCTAGTGTTATGAATATTGTTATTAGTATTATTATGTTATTATTATCATTATTATTAATTTGTACTGTATATATTGCAAAAATAATTATTATAACATTAATACTTATACAGTAATAACGATACTAATTAGCTACTGCTTAAATAATTATTATTAAAATCGTTTATTATTGTTATTATTAATTGTTATTACTATTATTATTGTTGTGGTTATTAGTATTTTGCAAAAAATATACTATAACTTCAATTATTGCAATAATAATGATAACAATTGCAATATGAGATAATAATTGGCAATAATGATGATATGAGATGATAATGATGATATGAATGATGATTAACGATAATATGATGATCCTCATGATAACGTGATGAGAATTAAGAGGAATTGTGTCAATATAATATAAAAAGGTATAAGAAAAATTCCGAAAAGTCGAAAAAAGCGCAACTCTAGCGATATAGCCTTTTGAGAGTATACTCCCAAAATGACGTTTTTTCAGGGGGGGGGAAAATTTCTTTGGTGATTCGGCAATTATTAGGGTACTAATGATAATAATTACCAAATTTGTATTAATCATTCCAATAATGATATAAAAGTGAGAATAAAGAGAATTTTTGGTACATTTGGAATATTATTACAATTATTATTATTACCATTTATTTATTATTAATTATTATTAATTCATTATTATTATTATTATTATTATTATTATTATTTTATTTATTCCTATTAATCTTTAAGTATTAGTATTATTGCCAAAAAATCTATTTATATCTGTATAATAACAATAATATAATAAGTTAAAGTATAATAATAATAATGCTAAGTGGTTAGAATATTGTTATTAGTAGTATTATTGTTTATTATTATCATTTTATTATTTGTACTGGTAGTATCGATTGCAAAAATTAATTCTTATAAGCAGTAATAATTCAGTAATACGATACTAAATTAAGATAATGCTATAAATTAATTATATAAAATCGTTATTATTAGTTATTATTATTGTTATTACTATTATTATTGTTGTGTTTATTAGTATTATTGCAAAAATATATACTATAACTCCAATAATTGCCAAATATATAAATGATAACAATTGCAATATGAATGATAATAATTGCAATAATGATGATAATGATGATGATAAGATATAATGATGATAATGATGATGATAACGATAATAATGATGAAATCATGATAACGATGATGATAATAAGAGAATTGTGTCCATATATAATAATAACAAAAGGTGTAAGAAAAACATTCCCAAAAGTCGAAAAAGCGGCAAAATCTAGCGAATATAGGCCTTTTAGGAGTATACTGCAAATGTGACGTTTTTTTTCCGATTTCTTTGTGATTTCGGCAATTATTAGGGTAATCATGAAATAATTACCAGAATTGTATTCCTCATAACAATAATGATTATAAAGTGAGATAAAGAAATTTTGGTAACATTTGAATATTATTAAAATTATTATTATTGATCATTATTATTATTATTATTATTATGTATTATTATTTTATTTTTTTATTATTATTTTTTATTATTATTTTTAATTTTTATATATTCCAAAAAACTTTTATACTGTAAATAAAAATAATAATAATAATTAATTTAAAATTTAAATATGTATGTTATAATATTTTTAAGAAAAATTTTGTTATTTTTATATTTTTTATTTTTTGATGGTATATAATTAAAAATAAAAAAAAAAAAATAATAAGTAAAAAGAAAATTTAAGAAATGTATAAAAATTTTATATAAAAATTTATTTTTTATTTTTATTTTTTTATTTTATTTTTTTTTATAGTTTTTTAAAAATATTACTTAACTAATTTTTGAAAATAATAAAACAATAATAATATATAAAATTGCATAATATAAAAAATTATGAAAAGGGAATAATTGTAAAATATAGGGTTTTTATATATAAATTTTAAATGGGGAATTTTGCAAAAATAATATAAAAAAGTATAAAAAAAACTTTCCAAAAGTAAAAAAAAATTTTTAAAAATTTTTTTTGATATTAAAATTTTTTTTTTGGTTTCTTTTTTTGGCAATTTTATAAAATTTTAATAATTAAGAATTGATTAATAAAAATAATTGAAAAAAAGTGAAAAAAAAGAAATTTTGAAAACATTTAATAAAAAATTATTTTTATTATATAAAATTTTTTTATTTTTATTTTTTAAAAAAAAAAAAATTTTTTTTAAAATTTTTAAAAAATTTAAAATTATTTTTAATTTCCACAAAACTTTTTTTTTTTTTTTTTTTTTGGTTTTTTTTTTTTTTTTTTTTGTTTTTTTTTTTTTTTTTTGTAGGGTGTTTTAAAAAAAATAATTATTATAAAATAAAAATTTACAGAATAAATTTAAAAAATAGTAAATTTTTTTTTAAAAATGTTAATTGTTTTTTATTATTTTTTTTATATTTATTTTTTTATTATTTATTAAAAAATTATATATAATAAAATTAAATAAAAATATAAAATTAAAAATATATATAATTCAATTTTTAATGAAAAATATAAAAAATATAATAAAATAAGAATAAAAGATAAAAATTGGATAAAAAAATATGTGTAAAAAAGGAATTGTTATTTTTAAATATAAAAAATATGAAAAAATTCCAAAAAAAAAAACGGAAAAATTAGTTTAAGTTTTGAAGATATAAAAAATATTTTTTTATTTTTTTATTGGAATTATTAGGGTAAAAAATAAAAATTTTTTGGGAAATTGTTTTAAATCAAAAAATAAATAAAAAATAAAAAAAGGAAATTTTTGGGAACATTTGAATATTAAAAAATTAATTATTTATTAATTTATTTTTATTTTTAATATTTTTATTTTTAAAAATATAATTTTTATTTTTATATTTTTTAATTTTTTTTATTTTGCCAAAAATTAAAAAGAAAAAAACAAAAAAAAAAAAGAAATAAAATAATACTTGGTTAAAAAATTTGTTTTTTTTTTTTTGGGATTTTTATATATTATTATTACGGTATATAATTAAAAATAATTTTATAAAGTAAAATTTTAAAAAAAAATTTTGAAAAAATTTAAAAAATTATTATAAATTTATTATTTTATTATTTTGTTTTTATTTTATTATTTTTTTATTATATTATTAAAAAATATTATATAATAATAAATTGCAAAAAATTATAAAAATTGAATAATAAAAAAATTTCAATAAGTAAAATATATATAAATGAAAATGTTAAAATTTGTGATGATAAATTAATAAAAATTTTTATTTTTGATGATGATAATAAAAAATTTTCCATAATAATTAAAAAAGGGTATAAAAAAAAATTAAAAAATTAAAAAGGGGAAAAATTGGAAAATATGTTTTAATATATAAAATAGTTTTTTTTTTTTTTTTTTTTTTTTTTTTTATTTTAGGGAAAATATAATAAACCAAATTGATAATATAAAAAATTGAAAAAATGAAATAAAAGAATTTAAATTTAAATATAAAAAATTTTTATTTTTTTTTTATATATTTTTTTAATTTTTTTTATTATTTTTATTTTTAATTTTTATAAAATTTTTAATTTTTAAAAATTTTTTAAAAGTTTTAGAAAAACTTTTTTCAATAAAACAAAAAAAAAATTTTGTAAAATTAAAAAATGCGTTTTTTTTGTTTTTTGGATTTTAGTTTTAATTTTAAAATTAGAATGGATAATTCAAAAAAAATTTTATAAAATAAAATTAAGAATGTAAATTAAAAAATTAAAAAAAATTTTTTATTAAAAAATTTTTTTTTTTTTATTATTTTATTAATATTATTTTTTTATTATTATTATTAAAAATATTATTTTAAATCCAAAAATTCATAAAATGAAAAATAATAATTATAATAATTAATAATGATGTAATATTTTTTGAAAATGAATTTTATATAAAAATTTAAAATGATGAAATATGAAAATATATAATAAAGAATTTTCAAAAAAAAATTAAAAAAAAGGGATAAGAAAAAATTTAAAAATCAAAAGGGGGGAAAATCTGGAAATATATTTTTTAATTTATAAATGGTTTTTTTTTCTTTTTTTTCCAAATTTTAGGGGAAAAATGATAAATTCCAAATTGTTTTAAAAAAAAACAAAAATGATGATAATGGAATAGGTTTTGGGAAAATTTGATTTTTTTTAATTTATTAATATTTTTATTTTAAAAATTTTTATTTTTATTTTTAAAAAAAAATTTTTTTAAACAAAAAGAATTCCCAAAAAAATTTTTAAAGAAAAAAACAAAATAATTGTTAAGTAAATTAAAATTTAGGGTTTTAAAAAATTTTGTTTTTAATTTAATTGTTATTAAATTTTATATTTTTTTAGGAAAAAAATTAAAAAATTTATTATAAATAAAAATTCATTAATAGATCTATTAAAATAATTATAAATATTATTAAAAATGTTATTATTTTATATTATTTTTTATAATTTTTGGGGGTTTTTATTTTTTATTGAAAATAATATTATAATAATAATTAATAATAATGTAACAATTGATAATATATTAATTAAAATAATATTATGTGTATAATGAATAATATATATAACGTTTTTGATAAAATTTGATAAGAAAAATAAAATAAAAATTTTTAAAAAAAATTAAAAAATATGAAAAATTAAATAAAAAAAAACCAAAAACTCAAATAATTTTAAAAAGATATAAAAATGCTTTTTTTGATTTTTTGGGGATTTTAATTTTTGGGGGTAATAATGATAAAAACCAAAATTTTTTTAATATAACATAATGATGAAAAATGAGAATAAAAGGAATTTTGTAAATTTTAAAAATTTAAAAAATTTTTAATTTTTTAATTTTTAAAATTATTTTTAATTTTTTTTTTAAATTTTTTTATTTTTTATTTAATTTATTAGTATTATTGAAAAAACATTTATTAATAATAAAATAATATAAAAGTAAATTAAAAAATAAAAAACTATTTATAATATTGTATTATTTTATTATTTTATTATTATTTTATTTTATTTGATTTATTTTAAAAAATTTTTTTATAACAAAATTAATTAAAAATAAATCAATTTTTTAAATATGAAAAAATTTAATTATTATAAAATTTTTTATTTTAATTTTAGGGTTTTTATATTTTTATTTTGGGGTTATTATTTTTTGAAAAAATTTATATCCAAAAATTAATATTGTAACTTGAATAATGAATAAAAATTAAAATATAAAAGGGTAAATATGTAAGATAATGATATAAAATTTAAAAATAATTATGTTTAAATTATAAAAAAAATTTTTGTGTTATAAATTAAAAAATATAAAAAAACTTCCCAAAATCAAAAAAAGGGGAAAAATTTAAGGAAAAAACCCTTTTAGATAATAAAATGGTTTTTTGGTTTTCTTTTATTTGGATTTTTGGGGGTAATAATGATATTTTCGAATTGAAATTAATATAAAAAAGATAAAAAAAATAAAAAAAGAAGGGAAAAATTTTGAATATTTTTTATTAATTTTTTTTATTTTTATTTTTTTTTTTTTAATTATTTATTTATTATTTTTATTTTAAATTATTTAAATTTTAATTTTATTGAAAAATTATTAAACTTTAAATAACATAATAAAAATAAAAAATATAATAAAAATATTAGTTTAAATATTGTTTTATATAATTATTTTTTTTTATTTTTATTTATTTTTGATTTTAGTATATTCAAAAAAAAATTTTTAAACGTAAAAAAATTAATAATAAATATAATTAAAATAATTTAATAAAAAATTTTAAAAAATTTTATTATTTTTTATTATTATTGTTATTATTTTTATTTTGTGGAAGTATTTTTGAAAAAATAATCTAAAAACTAAAAATTTAAATAAAAAGATAAAAAACCCCCTTGTTAAAATTTCTAATAATAAGATTAAATTTTATAAAATGTATATAAAAAATATGTTAATATATAAGTGTGTAAAAAATTTGGGAATATAATAAAAAAAGGATAAAAAAACATTCCCAAAAGTGAAAAAAGGGAAAAAATTGGGAAAAATATGTTTTGAGAGTAACTAAAATTTTTGATTTCTTTTGATTTGGAATTTAAGGGGTTTAAAAAATTAAAAAATTAAAAATTTTAAAAAACATCAAAAGTGAAAAAGGGAAAAAAAGGGTTTTTTTAAAACTTTGAATATTTTTAT
>NW_023642321.1:0-9919 GCF_015228065.2 Penaeus monodon | reverse complement strand
TTATGCATTATAATATTATTATAATTTTACATCTACACTAATAACAACTACAATAATAATAGTAATAACAATAATAATAACAATAATAACTGTTTTTATAATCATTATTTTTATCATTATTTCAATTAATCTCGTTATTACTGTAATTATTACTGTTATAATAAATATTTTTACAATTATACTACCAGTAAAAATAATAATAATGATAATAATAACAATAATAATATTAACAACAATATGATAACAATTAGTATTATTATAATTATACTTATTATTATTATTATTGTTATTATTACAGTTATAATATATTTTTTGGAAATAATACTAATAATTAAAGTAATAATAATAATAATAATAATAATAATAATAATAATAATAATAATAATAATAATAAAATAATAATAATGATAATAATGATAATAATAATGATAATAGTAATAATATTAATAATCATCAAATGTTATCCAAATTCTCTTTATTCTCACTTTTATCATCATTATTGTCATGATTAATAGAATTCTGGTAATCATTATCATTATTACCCTAATAATTGCCAGAATCATCAAATGAATGGAAAAAAACGTCATTTTGGAGTCTACTCTCAAAAGGCTATATTTCGCTAGATTTTGCCGCTTTTTTCGACTTTTGGGATTTTTTTTCTTTTACTTTTTTATTATATATGGACACAATTCCTGTTATTATCATCATTATTATCATGATTATCATCATTATTATCGTTATCATCATCATTATCATCATTATCATCATCATTATCATCATTATTGCAATTATTATCATCATTATTGCAATTATTATCATTATTATTGCAATTATTGCAGTTATAATATATAATTTTACATCTATACTAATAACAACTACAATAATAATATTAATAACAATATTATAACAATTAGTATTATTATAATTACACTTATTATTATCATTATTGTTATTATAACAGTTATAATATATTTTTTGGCAATAATACTAATAATTAAAGTAATAACAATAATAATAATAATAATAATAATAATAATAATAATAATGATAATAATAGTAATAATAATAATAATAATAATAATGATATTAATGATAATAATAATGATAATAGCAATAATATTAATAATCATCAAATGTTATCCAAATTCTCTTTATTCTCACTTTTATCATCATTATTGTCATTATTAATAGAATTCTGGTAATTATTATCATTATTACCCTAATAATTGCCAGAATCATCAAATGAATGGAAAAAACGTCATTTTCGAGTCTATTCTCAAATGGCTATATTTCGCTAGATTTAGCCGCTTTATCGACTTTTGGGATTTTTTTTCTTATACCTTTTTCTTTTTATTATATATGGACACAATTCCTGTTATTATCATCATTATTATCATGATTATCATCATTATTATCGTTATCATCATCATTATCATCATTATTATCATTATCATCATTATCATCATTAATATCGTTATTAATGTAATTATTACTGTTATAATAATTATTTTTACAATTATACTACCAGTAAAATAATAATAATGATAATAATAACAATAATAATATTAATAACAATATTATAACAATTAGTATTATTATAATTATGCTTATTATTATTATTATTGTTATTTTTACAGTTATAATATATTTTTTGCCAATAATACTAATAATTAAAGTAATAATAATAATAATAATAATAATAATAATAACAATAATAATAATAATGATAATAATGATAATAGTAATAATATTAATAATCATCAAATGTTATCCAAATTCTCTTTATTCTCACTTTTATCATCATTATTGTCATGATTAATAGAATTCTGGTAATTATTATCATTATTACCTTAATAATTGCCAGAATCATCAAATGAATGGAAAAAACGTCATTTTGGAGTCTACTCTCAAAAGGCTATATTTCGCTAGATTTTGCCGCTTTTTCGACTTTTGGGATTTTTTTTCTTTTACCTTTTTTTATTATATATGGACACAATTCCTCTTATTATCATCATTATTATCATGATTATCATCATTATTATCGTTATCATCATCATTATCATCATTATCATCATTATCATCATTATCATCATCTTTATGATCATTATTGCAATTATTATCATCATTATTGCAATTATTATCATTATTATTGCAATTATTGCAGTTAAAATATATAATTCTACATCTATACTAATAACAACTACAATGATAATAGTAATAACAATAATAAGAACAATAATAACGTTTTTATAATCATTATTTATATCATTATTTCAATTAATATTGTTATTACTGTAATTATTACTGGTATGATAATTATTTTTACAATTATACTACCAGTAAAAATAATAATAATGATAATAATAACAATAATAATATTAATAACAATATTATAACAATTCGTATTATTATAATTATACTTATTATTATCATTATTGTTATTATTACGGTTATAATATATTTTTTGGCAATAATACTAATAATTAAAGTAGTAGTAGTAATAATAATAATAATAATAATAATAATAATAATAATAAAATAATAATAATAATAATAATTATAATAATAATAATAATAATTATAATAATAACAATAATGATAATAATGATAATAATAATGAAAATAGAAATAATATTAATAATCATCAAATGTTATCCTAATTCTCGTTTTTCTCACTTTTATCATCATTATTGTCATGATTAATGAATTCTGGTAATTATTATCATTATTACCTAATAATTTCCAGAATTATCAAATGAATGGAAAAAAAACGTCTTTTTTGGAGTCTACTCTGAAAGGCTATATTTCGCTAGATTTTGCGCTTTTCGACTTTTGGATTTTTTTTCTTTACCTTTTTTTATTATATATGGACACAATTCCTGTTTTATCATCATTATTATCATGATTAGCATCATTATTATCGTTATCATCATCATTATCATCACCATTATCATCATTATTGCAATTATTATCATCATTATTGCACTTATTATCATTACTATTGCAATTATTGCAGTTATAATATATAATTTTACATCTATACTAATAACAATAAAATAATAATATAATACAATAATAACGTTTTTATAATCATTATTTATATCATTATTTCAATTGATATCTTTATTACTGTAATTATTACTGTAAAAAATTTATTTTACAATTATACTACCAGTAAAAATAATAATAATGATAATAATAATAATAATAATAATATTAATAACAATATTATAACAATTAGTATTATTATAATTATACTTATTATTATTATTATTGTTATTATTACAGTTATAATTATTTTTTGGCAATAATACTAAAATTAAGTAATAATAATAATAATAATAGTAATAATGATAATAATGTAATAAAAATGATAATAGTAATAATATTAATAATCATCAAATGTTATCCAAATTCTCTTTATTCTCACTTTTATCATCATTATTGTCATGATTAATAGAATTCTGGTAATTATTATCAATATTACCCTAATAATTGCCAGAATATCAAATGAATGGAAAAAACGCATTTTGGAGTCTACTCTCACAAGGCTATATTTCGCTAGATTTTGCCGCTTTTTCGACTTTTGGATTTTTTTCTTTACTTTTTTTTATTATCATCATCATCATCAAGGGGCTTCGCCGACGGGGGCGCATGGCCGCATCCACCCTTCCCCTTACAGCCACGAGGATCCCTCGGGGCGAGTCTCCAGGCAGGCACACGGCCCATCTCTAGTTCCTCAGGGACAGGTCTCGTCGAGCTGCCCAGCCATGATCTCCTAGGACGTCCCACAGGTCTCCTCCACCCAGGGTTGTCTCGCAGAGAGACAACCTGGTGGCAGGGTCGTCCATAGGGAGGCGAGCTAGGTGGCCATATAGCCTGAGTTGGCGATCCCGGATTATGCAATAACAGGCCCCATGCCAGTCTCACGGTGTAACCGCCGGTTGGACACGTGGTCCTGCCAACTGTACCCCATGATCCGACGAGGGACTTGTTTACAAAAGGCATCAAGGCGAGACTCCAAGGCACTTGGATAGCGTCCAGGTTTCGCTTCCATAGAGCAGAACTGGAAGTATAAAGGGCCCTTTGAAGACACGCAGCTTGGTCCTTCTCATAGGTACCGACATCTCCAAACGCTCTTGTGATCGAGTCAGGCTCCTGTTGCCAGACCAATCCTTCTACTGACTTCCTGGTCTGACAACCCAGAGATATGGACTACGCTACCAAGGTATGTAAAATTTTCGGACTTAACGTCCTCGGCCGCAAGCAGGGATCGACAGGCTAACAGGCCCCAAAGTCCTGAATCTTGGTCTTGGTCCAGGAGACCTCTGGGCCCTAGGCTTCGCCTCATTGCTAAATGCATCAATAGCCGCTACAAGTGACCCAAGGACTCAGATAGGAGGGCCCAACATCGTCGGCAAAGTCAGGTCCGAGACCTTAATATTCCCTAGTGTTGCTCCGCACTGACTTTGGCTAGTACTCTGCCCATTATCCAGTCCATACAAGTGTTGAAAAGTGTGGGTGCAAGGACACAGCCTTGCCTCACCCCTGAATTAACAGGGAAGAAGTTCGACATACCCCCACCACACTTTACGCACTTTCAGTACCATATAGAGCTTGCTATCAGGCCAATAATTCTGTGTCAGAATTCCCTGAGCCTCAGGATCTCCCATAGCGATTCCCGATGCACCGAGCCCAAACGCCTTCTTGAGGTCGATGTAGGCTGCAAGCAACCCACGACCAAACTCACGAGGGCGTTCCCACAATTACTCGAAGCGCTAGTATCCGGTCTATTGTGGATTTTGCCAGGAGTAAATCCAGACTGCTCCGGTCTCTGGTGCCTCATGTTGGTGGTTGGGGATCCTTTTCAGAATATTTTGAGCGAGAACCTTGCTGGTATGCTGAGCAGTGAAATGCCACGGTAGTTGCTACAGTCCCATCGATCCCTATCCCCTTCCAGAGAGGATGACCACGCCCTCAGCAGGTCAGGGTAATGGTACCAGACTGCCAAAGGGCAGTCAGGACTGTATGCAGGCCCCGAGCATAGGTTCACCCCCAGCCTTTAGCATTTAGCAGGGATATCACATATGCCCTGCAGCTTTCCCACTCTTCAGCTTGGAAATCGCCAGCCTAACCTCTGTTAGGGTAGAGGTTCCTCGCTGATGGGTGGGTCCGGCACAGGCACTGAGACATCGCTTGCATCCAACTAACTTTTGGAGGATCCACCTGTCAACTGTTCAAAATACTCAGCCCAACGTTCACGAACCCCAAAATATCTGAGATGACCTCCATCCGCTGATCGGACTGCAGTCATCTGTGAGGAGGGCTTAGGGTTCAGTTTTCTCAGGGCTTGGTAGGCAGGCGAAGGTCATTTACCAAGAAATGGCCTTCGACCTCCTCAGGCAAGATTCCTGATGAACTGTTTCCCTTTTCCTTCTCAGCAGTGGGCCGAGCCCTACGCACCATGGAACGACGCAAGACTTGATTCCATTCAGCCGAGCCTTGCGACAACGCTTCAGTGGCCTTAATGTCTCCAGGGAGATGGTATTCTGCCTTGTCCTTGGCGTACCCAATGGACTCCTGAGCTTTCTTCGAGTGTTTTCGCGCTTGAAGGACTCCCCCAGAGCAACTGGATCCGTCAGGTTGCTGGTTTTCTGAGAATCGGTCAAGACTGCCGTGGCGAACCCACGGGCACACTCCTCCTCCTTAGTCTGTCCAAGTGAAACACCTTAGGGTGGCCACTGGAGGGACGGGGAGTTTTGAAGTGGACCCGCAGGGTAGCCACAACCCGCCTATGGTCGGTGCCACAGAACTCAGCATCCGGTAAAACCCCGCAGTTTTGGAGGATCCTCCATCGCGTGCTGACAAGATGTGGTCGATCTCCTTGGCCACTGTACCCGTATCGCTGTACCCAAACCCCGCAATGCGAGTTGGAGCGCTGGTACCAGGAGCCAGAGATCCTCATTTTCTGGGACCTAGCAAAGTCCTGGAGAAGGAGGCTATTCTCGCTGCTGGGATCAGCTCCCGAGCCATGGGGCCGCCCGACATCTCGTAAACCAGCTCGGTCAAAAGCCGGATACCGCATTGAAGTCGCCCCCGAACAATGCGAATGTCTCGCCGGGGACAATCGTCTGCCACAGATGCGAGTTTGGCGTAGAACGCCTCTTTCACACGGTTTTATGTACATCGGGAGGAGCGTATACAGCAATAAGAGACCTGAAGCCAAAAGCATGCTTCAGTCTCAATGCCATGATACGCTCATCAACTGGTGTCACCTCGACTACCGCAGCTGAAGTCGACTGGAGATGGCTATGGCTACACCCTGGAGGAGGGGACCATCGCTGCGGGGCCCCACCAGTAGTAAAGGGGTAAACCACCCACACTGATCGTGCCGCTACCAGGGGCTTTCACCTCTGAGAGGGCAGCCACCTCAAAAAAATCCCAGTCGCTTCAATTCCCACGATAGCAGAGGTAACCGCTCATCCTGCCGTAAGGACCGGGGTTTTCCCAAACGCCTACCCGGAAAGCACGCCTGAGGTTAAGCCTCGGGTGGGCCACTCCCGGGGGCACGCCACCTCTGGGCCCCCCCCCCACACAGCCCCGATAAAGGGGGTCGGCAGGCTGTGGGGCTGCCTATCCACCACCTTGGGGTTCCCGAGGGCTTTCCCCCACAAACTTCATGGGGGGTTTGGGGCCTGCCGGGGCGCAGGCGGACGAGAAACTCTCGTTTCCAATCCTGCACCCCGACATTTGCACTCCCACGGGACCCACAGCCCGCCTTACTTGCTGGGTGGAAGGGACAACACCCTCCCCCCAGCATTTCCATTTATAAAAGACGTTGCCAGAGGGTCATTCTGGGGGGAGGAGGACTGGCAAGGCCCACCTCCCCCAGCCGCCCCATTACCCCCCGGGTGGATAGGGGGGAGGAGTTGGTACGAAGCCGAAACGTGTCCACACGCCCGGGGGGCCATAACTCGGTACACTCTGGGGCCTCCTGTTGCTCCGAGATCCCCCACAGATTTAGCCTGGGACCGCAAGGTACCCAGTTACCCATGGGTGGCCACGAGGAGGCACTGCAGAAGTTTAATGATGGAGAGGCGTGGGCCTGGGAGGGGAGACTTATGCGGAAGCTGCTCCCTTTTTCACACTGGGCTAGCAAGGGGTGGAAGCTGCAAGCGAGAAGGCATGCAAGCACTTAACACTATCTAGGGTACCACAACATCGCTTCACATCACCATGCCGTGAAGCACCACCCATTATCATGATTATCATCATTATTATCGTTATCATCATTGTCATCATTATCATCATTATCATCATCATTATCATCATTATTGCAATTATTATCATCATTATTGCAATTATTATCATTATTATTGCAATTATTGCAGTTATAATATATAATTTTACATCTATACTAATAACAACTACAATAATAATAGTAATAACAATAAAAATAACAATACTAACGTTTTTTTAATCATTATTATATCATTATTTCAATTAATATCGTTATTACTGTAATTATTTCTGTTTTAATAATTATTTTACAATTATATTACCAGTAAAAATAATAATAATGATAATAATAATAACAATAATAATATTAATAACAATATTATAACAATTAGTATTATTATAATTATACTTATTATTATTATTGTTATTATTACAGTTATAATATATTTTTTGGCAATAATACTAATAATTAAAGTAATAATAATAATAATAATAATAATAATAATAATAATAATAATAATAATAATAATAATAATAATAATAATAATAATAATAATAATAATGATAATAATAATGATAATAGTAATAATATCAATAATCATCAAATGTTATCCAAATTCTCTTTATTCTCACTTTTATCATCATTATTGTCATGATTAATAGAATTCTGGTAATTATTATCATTATTACCCTAATAATTGCCAGAATCATCAAATGAATGGAAAAATCGTCATTTTGGAGTCTACTCTCAAAAGGCTATATTTCGCTAGATTTTGCCGCTTTTTCGACTTTTGGGATTTTTTTCTTTTACCTTTTTTCATTATATATGGACACAATTCCTGTTATTATTATCGTTATCATCATCATTATCATCATTATCATCATTATCATCATCATTATCATCATTATTGCAATTATTATCATCATTATATCAATTATTATCATTATTATTGCAATTATTGCAGTTATAATATATAATTTTACATCTATACTAATAACAACTACAATAATAATAGTAATAACAATAATAATATTAATAACAATATTATAACAATAGTATTATTATAATTATATTTATTATTATTATTATTGTTATTATTAAGTTAATATATTTTTGGCAATAATACTAATAATTAAAGTAATAATAATAATAATAATAATAATAATAATAATAATGATAATAATGACAATAATAATGATAATAGTAATAATATTAATAATCATCAAATGTTATCCAAATTCTCTTTATTCTCACTTTTATCATCATTATTGTCATGATTAATAGAATTCTGGTAATTATTATCATTATTACCCTAATAATTGCCAGAATCATCAAATGAATGGAAAAAACGTCATTTTGGAGTCTACTCTCAAAAGGCTATATTTGCTAGATTTTGCCGCTTTTTCGACTTTTGGGATTTTTTTTCTTTTACCTTTTTTTGTTATATTGACACAATTCCTATTATTGTCATCATTATTATCATGATTATCATCATTATTATCGTTTTCATCATCATTATCATCATTATCATCATCATTATCATCATTATTGCAATTATTATCATCATTATTGAATATTATCATTATTATTGCAATTATTCAGTTATAATATATAATTTTACATCTATACTAATAAACAACTACAATAATAATAATAATAACAATAATAATATTAATAACAATATTATAACAATTAGTATTATTAATTATCTTATTATTATTATTATTGCTATTATTACAGTTATATATATTTTTGGAATACTACTAATAATTAAAGTAATAATAATATAATAATAATAATAATAATAATATTAATAATAATAATAATAATAATATATATAAATAATGATAACAATAATGATAATATAATAATATTAATAATCATCAAATGTTATCCAAATTCTCTTTCTTCTCACTTTATATCATTATTGTCATGATTAATAGAATTCAGGTAATGATTATCATTATTACCCTAATAATTGCCAGAATCATCAACTGAAGGTAAAAAACGTCATTTTGGAGTCTACTCTCAAAAGGCTATATTTCGCTAGATTTTGCCGCTTTTTCGACTTTGGATTTTTTTCTTTTACCTTTTTTTTTATTATGTATGGAACAAATTACTTATTATCATCATATATTATCATGATTATCATCATTATTATCGTTATCATCATCATTATCATCATCATATCATCATTATTGCAATTATTATCATCATTATTGCAATATTATCATTATTATTGCAATTATTGCAGTTATATATAATTTTACATCTATAACTAATAAACAACTACAATAATATATAAAACAATAAAATAATAACAATAATACGTTTTTATAATCATTATTTATATCATTATTTCAATTAATATCGTTATTACTGTAATTATTACTGTTATAATAATTATTTTTTACAATTATACTACAGTAAAATATATAATAATGATAATAATAACAATATAATATTAATAACAATATTATAACAATTAGTATTATTATAATTATACATTATTATTATTTTTGTTATTATTACAGTTATAATATATTTTTGGCAATAATACAATAATTAAAGTAATAACTGATTAATAAATAATAATAATAATATAATAATATATAATTAATGATAGTAAATAATATTGAATATATACATAAAATTATAATATAATAAAAAAAATAAAAA
>NW_023642320.1:0-9920 GCF_015228065.2 Penaeus monodon | reverse complement strand
AGGTATCTTCCTGTGTGAAAAATACTCAACACTTTTAAATTTAAACCCCACTGGAGGCCCCAGTTATGAATCATATCCAGGACAGTTGGATGCGATTTGCGAGCACTCTGCATTACTCCCAAAAAACTGCGTTCACACAACGACCTGGGGCAATCTGGTGCCCACATTCGAATTCCACGCTTAATACTGTATGTCGAAGTTTTAGGAACAGGTATCATTGCTGCATCTAGTGTAACATTTAAACATTGTTACTTCCCAAAATAGTTCTCCAACAAGTTCGACCTTGACTTTCCCTTTGTAAAGGCGACCCAGTCTGCTCTTTTTGCATTAAATTTAGGTGCTGAAGGCATTCTTATTATGTCCATGAATATTTAATACAAATGGGCAAGTGGTTGTTTCCTAACGAGTCTTTAAATTTGGTGCCATAGGCACTTGGCTGCTATTGTCGAAAAAAACCACAGATATATTAAAAAAAGCTAAAAGAACCGGTACTATTGTCTAGCCGGTCGGACTCCCCATTGTTCAGAAGGGCCAGATGAGAAAATCAGCTTAATATTGCTCGCCTCTACCATCAGCTCGCAGGAAGCCCATAACGTATGATAAGCTTTAAAATCGCCTCATTTGTTTTGTTTTGGGACAGAGTATCCTGAAAAAAAAAAACAAAACATAAAAAACCCTACTGTCAGGTAGACAATAAACTAAATATTAATCAGGTACATGTTATTGTTTTTTACTTTGCATGCGACCTACTAAAAAAGTAGAATCAATCGCCACTTCAGTGAAAGGGAGGCTTTGGTGGATGCAAAATACGACTACACTTAAACCCCCTTTAAAACTTTCCCTTGGATCATCCCCTATCAAGCTGCTCCCACTCAGCAGAACCAGACTGATGGGGACTTCCACAACTACCACACTTGAAATTGTTCTCAGTACATTCAGTAGTGTCATGAGCTCCAGTAGATTTCCCACAAGTATAAAAAATATCTTTTTCATGCATCGTAATGGGGTGTGTCAACAAGTTTTGGCATCTATTAAGTGGATGGGTTTTAAATATTATGTCGCACTTGGACCCCTTTCATATCCAGCTGTGACATACTCAGAAATTTTACTTGAAACAAAAGTCGAAAGCACAATCTGGTTTAGTCACATATCCCGTCTTTTCTGGTCATGCAGTTCACATCCACTACGCTTTGGATATTTGTTTTCAGGAATTTCACTCCTCCATTGTCCTCAATTCCCTGTTAAAGTTTAACTGTTTTACATTTATTTGGGCCAATAGGGAAAATTTACTTTTGCTTTTAAGTCTGAATCTGCGTCATTTTAATTGTCATTAACTGGGAGTTGAATTGCACTTTTTTTGTACAGAATCAGAATCGCCGTTTATTTGACCATCTCATGATGAAGGGGTTAACATTGAAAAGAAATTTGATTTTCATTCAAATATTTGACAATCAAATACCCTGCATTCTTTTGGAGGGATTACAAAAACTCGTCGTTCACGTTTATCAGCAGTAGCGGTTCCGTTGTCATGGGTCGTCCCTCTTTGACAAGGAAAAGGGTAGCCAATTATGCTGAGTTTTCAACCAAAAACCTGAATCGGGACCGTGCCTGTTGTTCTGAAAGGACCAGGTAACCTTAACTATTAATAATAAACCCTAACAGTAATAGCGAAGAAAGTATAGCAGTTTTCCGTTCTCAAAACCCGCCCCCGAGTGAAGCCTGGTTGCGTTCTCCAGTAACAAAGGGGGACGAGTTATGTGTGGGATCCTTCCTTACCGCCGAACTTGCCTAGGCGAAGGACGGTAATTCGATGCCAGTCCCCAAGCAAATAAGGGAGCCTACAAGGGAACTTCGATAGGCCCAGGAAAGTCATATGAAGAGAGGAAAGGAATTCGAATAAAAAAAACTGCTCCCAAAGGACACCCCAAAGACTACGGGCATCCCTCCCCGTGGGTCAAAACCGGCAAGGGTACCCTGGCATAAAAGAGTGCTGCAGGTCTGAGGTGGGATGCTGAATACAACTACTGTAGTCTCGTGTTACCTGCCAAATCAGAGCACTGAAGGTACAGGCAATGCACTAGAAAGTGTGACAAGGTATACAAAAAGACAATTACTTACATAATTTTATGTTAAATCAGCTCAGAGGAAAAAATGCTGTTTAAAAACGAAAAGGGCCCTCGGACCCAAGGTAAACTCCTGTGTACCACTTTTTATTTATTACTGCTGCGTTTTTTCATCAGAAGTTCAAGGCACAGTCATGGCTCATCAGTGAGGTGCATTTATTATATGACTCCACCTCTATGAATAAGAAAGTGTAGCACGACACGTTTGTCGTGGGAAATGAGGGTTTTTGTCATTAATGGTTTCCCCAAAACAATTTCAAGTTTGGACACTCCTTGTGAAGCGATCCAGTCTGCTCTTTTTATGTTAAATCTAAGTGCTGAAGAGTTCTTCTGAATATTCAGTATTCAAAATAGAAGGTGATCGTTTCACAACAAGTTAATGGTGTCCCATAAGCATTTAGCTGCTATTGTTAAAGAGACCAGAGATAAGTCAAGTATATGTAAAGTCACAGTACTGTTATCCCCTAAAATAGTTTTATTATGTGGCAGACTATCCTGAAGAAAAAGAGCTCATATAAATTGCCATATTATCAGGTGAACAATCAACTAAACATATTGTCAGATATGTGTATTGATTTTTACTTTACATGTGAAGATTATGTTTAAAGTGCCTTTTTTTTTGGGGGGGGGGAGGCGCCTCCTTTCCCTCGTTTCCCTTTGGGGCCTCTCAGGAGAAGGTTTGGGAGACAAGAAGCCTCCATTTTCCATGTCCTCGCAATTTTGGATAAAATCAAAATTGCCGTCCACTTGACCATCAAGGACCTTTTAATGATAAAAGGTTCATATTCAGTAGCAACGGTTTTCAGTTACACATTTAACATTCGCGTACTTGCATTCTCGGTTGGGATTTGAAAGATAGGGTTTGTCGTCATTTAAGGTTCCATTGTTCAGGGTCGGTTTATCATACAGCAGTAATGGGTCTTCCCTTCTTGAGGAAGAAAAGCATAGTCGGGGGAATATCCATTCTGGGTTTCGGACCAGGTCCAAACTCTTGGCCAAGGCCATAGTCTGAAGGGACAAAATCTTTTATTAACTAGCAGCAGTAGTTAAGACATAGTATGGCAGTTTCCATCTCCCCCCTCCCAGTGGAAGTCTAGTTTCCATTCTCCAGGAGCAAAGGGGGATCGAGTTATGTGTAGTCTGATTCTGTAAAGAAAGATTTCAGCACCTCTGTTGTTCAGAGAGTGCCAGTGGCTCATAGTCCAGGCATTTGAGTACTATGTGGCCGAGGGGAAGGTTCTCACTTCCTTTCTAGATAGCTGCAGGAGAGTGGCTAGTCCTATGGCATTCGACCTATGCCTAAAGATTTTATGGCTTGGGTGAATAATTAGGGTTTTGGGGACACATCCCTTCCGTTCGGCTAGTCTGCAGTAAGCTCATTCCCTCTATCTTTGTGGTGGGGCCCCAGTTTATGATCCTTTACTCTGTGCAATAATTCTCTGTGCTATGGTGGCACAGTGCCCTTTTCCTCTGGGAAAGCATGAGCTAGGAGCCCTATGATCACAACTCCCTTTTGCCTGGAGCAATGAGGTGTCTGTTACCCTCATGGATGTGTGGCATCCCTTGCTGCGAAGCCAGCACTTGCAGTGTGTGTTACGGGATCGACTGACCATCCGTGAAGTAGCTTCTACTAACCGGAAGAGGGATGGCTGCTTAAGGCATTAGTCTAGGCAAGGGGCATTGGTTTTTCCCTCCTTTACAAGCTTATGACAGAAAACTCAATGAAGGTCTGTGCCAGGCAGGGTTCAATGTAGTTAGGGTAGGAGGTAGTCTATCCCCTTTAAGTAGTTGTTGTTTGAACTGATATTTTATTAACACCCTGGGCTGTTGTGACAGTCGTTTGAGCTCATAGTTTTGTTCTGGGGTGTCTGAATATTTTTGTCTTGTGTTGTGTTCTGGGTGCCTGGATGACCTTGGAAAGGAACTGTGCTGCTATTAGATAAATTTCAGGAGTCCAGGGGAAGAAGATTCCCTCCATGATCTTGGCAGCTTCACTTAAGACTGTCTCCAATTTTTATCTTAGTCTTGGCGGGGTAGCAACCAGGGTGATAGAAACAGACAGCTGAGGAGGGAGATGGGGTAATACTTCCCTGGCTCCTTTATTTTTGGATAGGAACTATGCCAGCCCTCTGCCAACTCCGGAGTAGAATGGATTTTGCCCAGGACTTGTGATGAATTGCAGGAATGCAAGTTCACCTGCCAGCACTTGGTGGGAGATGATGAGGTAGGGGCTCCATCAGAGCGCGGAGTTGAATGAGAGCTTTTTTTGTATGTTTTTTTATTTCCCCTTAAAGGGAAGATAGAATCCGAATTATCAGGTTCACCTGCCCTACCAGGCAGAGCAAGTCTGCCTGGTTGTAGACTTTCTTGGTTAGCTCTCAATCTAGCTGGCAGACTGTTGCTATTTGTTCTCCCAGAGAACTCGAGCACCAGCCTGTTGCCTCTGATTGATGTGTGCACTCGGGCTGAGTGGTTGGTAGCCCTCCTCAGCTGTTGACACAGCTCGTAACGGTGGTCGGGAATTTTTTGCTGCACATGTTAACTCTATGGTTTATCTCCTTTGTCTTACCATTATAGTACCAGGCGTCTTTTTAACTCCTGGGCCAAGGCCTAGTTTTAGGATGATCTGGCCTAAGCATATTCACGTTTCACTCTCTAGGAGTTCTTCTAAGACAGTGGGCCAAGGTATTCTGAAAGGCTTGCCATTGGCCTTGTCTGTTTCCATTTAGGATTGTGCGGTGTCATTGGGCCTTAGCCAGTATCCAGAAGGGTGGTAACAGTGCTATAATGATCATTTGTAACAGTCTCATCGACATACTGTCTGGTTCTCTTACCCGGGCTGCAGTAGAAAGGTGAGGACTAGGACCCCTCCCTTGACATGCATTGACATGCTCTTGGGGGTTAAAAAGAACAATATTGGGGAATGACTCAAGCACACTCACTGTGTGAGAACCTGATATACATGGATCCCGGATGGGGGGGTGCACATTGAAAACTGAGAAGAGAACAGTATCCTCTGCTCTGTCTCCTGGAGCATGACAATGTCATTGTTCTTTGATCGCATAAACGAGTGGAGAATGACATTTTTGGATTGATGCCATTGATGTTCCACTATAGTTGCTTAGATGTTTGCCATGATGTTACTCTGTGTTACTTACATCTGTATTTTTAACGAGCCCATGTATTCAACAGCAGTCAGATGCCTCGGCAACTGTGGCAACATCATATTGAAGTCCTCGCTGATTTAGGGATCACCTGGTTCAGAATTTCTTGTCAGGTGGCTAGGGTCTACTAGGAGGTGGAGAGCCATTGGTAGGTCTGAATTTTGTTGCCCTGCCCTTAGGTCTAAGTACATTCAGCTTGTTCTGGCTCTGTGAGGGCTTGGCTAAGGTTTGAGCATGGAGGGAGTCTCGCCCTGAGGTGAAGTAGCAGTTGGTTTGGCTGTGTCCCGCTTCCTTTCATTCAGGGGAGCAACAGTCTGGGTCACTGCCGTGATGAGGACCCTGACTGCCTTCTCCACCCCCTTACTCAACCCCCTAATGCTGTGCCCCGGCAATGACCACAGCAATCAATAGGAAAGTCATAACTTTTTCGTCAAAGAGGAATTTTGCAGTGTTTTTTGAACCCTTTATTCCTTTTTTTTTTTTTTTTTTACACATTTGCAAAGGCCCGGGAAACCCCTTTTTTGCTGGAGGTGTTGAGTCGGCTGGGGGGGTGATCCTTCCTCTTAGGGGGTCGGGGAGCCCTTCCTTTTTGTTTTGTCCCCAGACATGGAGCCTGGGGAAGCAGGAACAAAATCTGATCGTTTTTTAACAACCTCCTGTCGCCTGAGGGCTGCCCCCTTCCTGACAGAGCAAGCCAGGCTCCAGGCATGATGCTTCTTTGGGACATTTGGCTGATGTGTCCCTTGGCCTTTCCCTTTTGTGCCTTGCTACAGACCCCCACATTTGGGTTTGGCCTTGCAGCTAGCCCGGTGGTATTTTTTGGGATATGAAGCACCGAAGTGGATCAGGCACATAGACTCTGGGCTGTAGGAGCCCAGTTACCCAAATCAAGGATGGTGATTAGGGCTATTCCTTTCAGGGTCACCAGGACTTGCCTGGTTTGGGGGCTTTCCTTTTGTCATTCGGGAAACCCCCCACGACCTGTCGGTGTGATGTGATCAATCACATCATAAGCAACTAAGAAGTCAAGAGAACTATATTGACTTTCCCGTTTCTGGGATTCAGGGATGAGATACTCACTTTCCTCCATCATTAAACTCCTTCGTTTCTTGTAGGAAGTCAGGGTATAGCTTTATCTTTAGGGCAATAATCGTGCTCTGGTCTCTTTCAATCCAGATTGACAATGGGTTTTGGGTTTCCAGTGCTCTCACCAATTGGTAGGCATTGTTGAAACCTTAAGGTTTGACTTTAAACTTTAAACGCGGGAAACGCCTAGAATATCCAGACTCTCCCTCACAGTCTGTCTCCGGCCTAGGTAGTTTCGGTCTGCCCCTTCGGCATGGATTCTTTTTCATGCCCCCTAAAGACCATAATTTATTTTAGACTCCTATGCTCGATGCCCTTTCATGGTACATCTTTTGTTGTTAAATCATGTTTTTTGTGGGGGAGTTGTTTGCATGTGTTTTTGCACTTCCTTCACCCTTAAGCCCTCACCCCCCACGGAGCCAACAAGGGGATGCTGTATGTTAGAGCTCACTATCAAACAGCTACAGGGGTGGTGAGAGAGATATCAGCCACTTTCCATTATGAAAAGTACTCACAGGACCTGTGTGAGGTCGACGGGCTTGGTAACTGATTGACCATAGCCTCCCAAAGGAGACCAGCTGATTGAACTGATCGGGGCCCGACCAAATAGGCGTGTTCCCAGTCGCTGGGCGTACTCATGCACGGTATCGCTTAACCTCCAGGACTCCCGTCTCCATGCACGGCAACGCGTGAGTAGGTGAAAGCCCCCTGGGGAGAGACCAGGGGGGTGCCATCCCATCTACAGGATAAGTATCCTGGAAGGAACCATTTAGCCATCCCTCCCCAGTGAGCGGCCATCCAAAGGGCTGGCTCACCTGAGAGAGGGAGCTCAAGGTCCGCACCACATCAAGGCGGTCCCCGTTGCAGGACATGTGTGGCCGGCCTGTGTCAGCTATTTATAGATGTCTCAACTGATTCATTACTATGGTGGACGGTTTCCAACAGGCGCTCCCGCCGCCACAATGTTAGCGAGAGGCGGCCTTTGGTGGGTGATCCATGTCTCAGAAATTGTGTCTACTGACAACTCTGTAAATAGTATAACAGGCTGGCGACGGCTCGCCAGAGTACTTGCAACACCGCTGCCCGCTCATGTGGCGGGGAAAACGACCCTGCACGGGATGGGGGGTGTTTTTCCCACGCAGGTGACCATCATGCTCACACATCACATATCATAACAAACATTCATGATGTTTAGCATTTTTGTTTTTAAAGAGTTTTTGCGCTGATTGTTAATTTGCTTTTAACTTCTACTTCACCTTAACCCCCATACCCCCAGTTCTCACTACTTGTTTATTCTAACCACTTCCATTAACTATTTTTTCACTTTATGTTATCATCCTATTATTCGTTTACTACGATTTATTCAAGTAGTATAAATTGCATATGTTAGTCATGGTGCCCAAAACCCCAACAATTGCCCGCCATTATACTTATCTCACATTTGTTCGGGTAAGGGAATGACCTCGAGCTCGTGCACTCACAGCTACACTGCACACGGCACACATTCCTTTTCTATATATTCTCTATTTAGATATTTTATACGCATTTGCCTTCATTATTTCGTCTCAACCATGTCACACACAACTCGCAGATTGACACCATAGCATAGCTCACATCCTCACACATCTTCAACTGCCCCCAAAGCACACCATATCTCACGCGCACTCATTCATCTCACACTATATCATACTCACGCACCACTACATAGAACATTACATCATCCTTCGGCATTCACGCATCCCCACTCCCTTCACTAACACTGCATACTTGCCATGTGTTTTATGATTGCGTTTATTTAAAACAGAACAAAAGTGGACCTACTGAAAATTAACTCTCAGCTCCTTGAGCTGGAAGAGAGGCAGGCGAAGGTCTCACCTGCAGTGATGAACTCAATTGTACTAACGAATCTCAATTACATATACGAAAGAATTTATGCTTCCAAATTTTAAGGTTTCGAATTATAGTATATATATATCTATGTATATATATATATGCATATATATATATATATATATATATATATAGATATATATATATATAATATATATATATATATATATATATGTGAATCTAAATAACTTTTCAAGTTTGGGCAAACCCATCGTTTCTTTCATCTTTTTTAGCGATGCGCATATTTTAATTTTCTGCAATTCAGAATATTTTGTTTATCACCATTCTTGTAATGGGTGTGATGTCACTAATGGTCTGAGTGATGAAGGGGTTAAAACTCATGATTAGTTTTTTCAATCAGTTATTTATGCTGTAATATCTAAGCCTATTATGACAGTGATTATTCTGTAATGTATGTTTGTACTATGATACTTTAATTTGAGTACTACTTCCACTTTCGTCACGGCAAAAAAAAAAAAAAACTTTGATAGCTCGAGAGGAAGTAACGTAGCCCACTTCAGGAAGACATGTGGGGAAGATTGCAAAAAACAACACAGGAGGAAGCAATTCTCCTAAAATACAAAGCGAAAGTCGTCTGTGCCGTTTCGAAAGACAGAGAAATTATATATATAATATATATATATATATATATATATATATATATATATATATACATATATATATATATATATATATATAGATATATATATATATATATATATATAATATATATATATTATTATATATACTATAATATATATATATATATATATATATATATATATATATATATATATATTATATATATATATATATATATATATATATATATATATATATATATATATATATTATATATATATATATATATATATATATATATATATATATTTCTCTGTCTTTCGAAACGGCACAGACGACTTTCGCTTGTATTTTAGGAGAATTGCTTCTCCCTGTGTTGTTTTGCAATCTTCCCCACATGTCTTCCTGAAGTGGGCTACGTTACTTCCTCTCGAGCTATCAAAGTTTTTTTTTTTTTTGCCGTGACGAAAGTGGAAGTAGTACTCAAATTAAAGTATCATAGTACAAACATACATTACAGAATAATCACTGTCATAAATAGGCTTAGATATTACAGCATAAATAACTGATTGAAAAAACTATCATGAGTTTACCCCTTCATCTACATCAGACACATTAGTGACCATCACACCCATTACAAGAATGGTGATAAACAAAATATTCTGAATTGCAGACAATTGAAATATGCGCATCGCTTAGAAAAGATGAAAGAAAACGATGGGTTGACCAACTTGAAAAGTTATTAGATTCAGCAATATATATATATATATATATATATATATATATATATATATATATAATATATATATATATATATATATGCATATATATATATACATTAGATATATATATACATATATATATCGAAACCTTAAAATTGGAAGCATAAATTCTTCGTATATGTAATTGGAGATACGTTAGGTACAATTGAGTTCATCACTGCAGGTGAGACCTTCGCTGCCTCTCTTCCAGCTCCAAGGAGCTGAGAGTTAAGTTCAGTAGGTCACACTTTTGTTCTGTTTAAATAAACGCAATCATAAAACACATGGCAAGTATGCAGTGTATAGTGAAGGGA
>NW_023642319.1:7500-9920 GCF_015228065.2 Penaeus monodon | reverse complement strand
ATATATTTTATATTAAAAAAACAATATTATAATTAAAATTATATATATATCATTTTAAAAACATATAAAACCACTCAAACACCCAACATATAAAATATTATATATAATATATAAATATATATATATTATATTATGTTTTGTGTGGGGGTTTTGGGGGGGGGGGTGTGTGTTGTGTGTGTGGTTTGTGTGTGTGTGTGGTGTGTGTGTGTGTGTGTGTGTGTGGGGTGGTGTGGGGGATTGTGTGTGTTGGGGAATGTGTGTGTGTGTGTGTGTGTGTGTGTGTGTGTGTACGTGTGTTATTAGTTTTTTAAATATTATATATATTTTTTATATTTTATTAATATTTTAATTTTATATTAATTAAAAACCTATTTTATATGGGATCTCTTTTTCCACACCCCATACTGACTTACCCCCCACACACCCCAACCCCCCACACACACACGGGGGCATAAAACCCACACACACACCCCCAAAAACACCACACACACACACCACCCACACCACCCCACACACACCCACCACACCCCCAAAACACCCCACCACCCACACACATATATATATATATATTATTATTTTAAAATTTAAAATTTTATATAATATATTAATATTAATATAAAAATTTATATATATTATATATAATATATATATATATATATATTTTATAAAATATATTATAATAATATAAAATTTTAATATATAACGTCTATTTATATATTTATTATAATTATATTTAAAATCTATATTTTTCTATATATTATATTATTCCGAAATTATTGCATGGGGTGTGGGGTGGGGTTTTGTGTGTGTGCTTTGTGCGCGCGCGGCGCGTGTGTGTGTGTCCGTGTGGGGTTGTGTGTGTGTGTGTGGGGCGTGTTGTTTTTGTGTGTGGTGTGTGTGTTTTTGGGGTGTGTGTGTGTGGGGCGTGTGTGTGTTTTGGTGTGGGGTTTTAAAATAAGTATATATTAATATAAATGTGTGTGTGTGTTTGTGTTAAATGATATTTTGTGTGCCCTGTGTGTAGGGTTTTTTATGTATATAAATGTTTTAGGTGTGGTAAAAATTTAGGGTATATTGTATATTTTTATTTTTATATATATATATATATTTTATATATATAAAATTATATTTTAATATATTATATAATATATATTGTCTAAATATATTTAAAATTATTTTTTATTATATTATTATATCTATTTATTATATATATTATCTATCTTTACATATATATTTTTTATATATTTTATATTATTATCTATATATTTTATTATATTTATTATTATATTATATATATATATTAATAAAAATGCATGTATAGTTATGTATCTTTTGCTTATTATACTCATATCATTTATATTTATTTATATCTATTCTAATATTCATATTATATATATTATTTTAATATTTATTTAAAATTATATCATATATATTATATTTTTATTTATTATATATATATATTTTAATATATGTATATTTATAAACTTATATTTTTGTTATCATAGATTTTAGGGTATTTATATAAATTTACATATCTATATCTTTCTTTATTAAATATATCTATCTACTATATATTTTATATATAATTATATAATATATTTTATATAATATTTATATATACATTATTATTTTCCCATTTAACATCTTTTAAATTCCACTGCATTCCCCCCCGGGTTTTTTCTTTATATTTTATATATATATATTATAAAATATATATAATATATATATATTATTAAAATTTTAATATATATATTATATATATATCTATATAAAATTTTAAATCTATAATTTTATATTTTTAATATTTTATTATATTATATATATTATTTTTTATTCTATATATAATTCATATTTTATAATTATATGTATAAAAATTATATATTTATATATATTTTATATATTATATAAATTAAAATATATAAAATATTATGGTGTGTGTTGTGTGTGTGGGGTGTGGGTTTGTGTGTGTTTTGTGTGTGTGGGGTGTGTGTGTTGGGGTGTGTGTGCATCAAAAAATTTTTTTTTTTATGAAAATATTTTTAGTTTATAAATATAAAATTATAATATAAAATAATATATATATATAATTTTATATATATATTTTTAAAAATATATATATTATAAAATATATTTTAATATTAAGGGGCGTATGTGTGTGTATTTATTTATAAATATATATAATAATATTTTATATATATAAAATATATAATATATATATATATTATATTATTTTATATATATATATCATTTTAAAAATTTTATATATATAAAATATATATAAAAATTTATTTATATATATATTTTATATATTAAAATATATTTTCCCCCCAATATCTTATATAAAATAAAATTATATATATATTATTATTATATATAAATTATATATATATTATAATATATAATATATTATATATATATAT
>NW_023642318.1:0-9921 GCF_015228065.2 Penaeus monodon | reverse complement strand
AAAAAAAAGTTTTTTTCCCCCAAGGGAAAAACAACCGGCGGGATTGGTGATTTCAAAAAAACCTGAAAACTTCGTGACAGTTTTTGGGGTCCGATGCTCTAACCCCACTCGGCCCCGGGGGGCCTTTAATATATAATATTATATAATTTATTTTTAAAATATATAATTAATTTTAAAATATATAAAATAATAATATATATATATAAAATATTTTTAAATTTATATAATAAAAATATTAATATACTTTTATAAATTATAATTTAATTATATAAAATATTTTTAATATATATAATTATAAATTACAACATAAAACAACCCCCCACCCCCCCAAAACCCCAAAACCCAACACACACAAAAATAAAATTTTAATTAAATAATTTTTTATAAATTATATATATAAAATATATATATAATTTTTTTTTTTTATTTTTTTATTTTTAAAAAACGTGTATATGGGGTTTGGTGTGGTGTTTTTGTTTTTGGGGTGTGGGGTGGGTTTTGTGGTGTGTGGTTGTGTGTGGTGTGTTGGGGGTTTGGGTGTGTGTTTAATATATTAATATAATTTATTATATAATATTTATAAAAAAAAATTTAATTTAATTATAAATTTTTTATTAAATATATTATATATAAATATATATTATAAAATATAAAATTTAAAAACCCCAAAACACACCAACACCCCCAAAAACCCCACAAAAACCCCAAACCCACCCGCATAATACACGTGTAAATATAAAAAAAAATTTAAAAAATTATATATAATATATTAATTAAAATATATTAATTATAAAATATATATAAAATTTGTTTTGTGGTGTGTTTTGGGGGTTTTTGGGTTTTTGGGGTGTGTTGGTGTTGTTTTTGTGGTGTGTGTGGTGTGTTGTTGGGGGTTTAAAATATATATTATTTTTATATATATATAAAATAATAATTTAATTATATATATAATTTTATTAAAATTTATATTAATTATAATAATATATATATATTAAAAATATTTACATCCCAACCCCCAACCACCCCAAAACACAACACCCCCACAACAACAAACAACAACCCCCACCACAAAAACCCCACACCCCCCACCAACCCCACGCAACCCAAACACACCCCCCCCAAAAAACACCCCCCCAACCCAAAAAACCCCAAAAACCCCCCACAACCCCACAAAAAAACAAAAAAATATATAATATATAAAAAATATATATTTTTTAAAATAATTTTAATTTTAAAATATTTTTAAATTTTTATATAACACGTGTAAATTTTTTGGTTTGGGTTGGTGTGTTTTTTGTTTTGTGTGTGTGTGTTGTTGTGGTGTGTGTGGGGGGGGGTTGTTTTGTGGGGGTGGGGTGTGTTTTTGGGTGGGGGTTTTGGGTTGCGTTTTGGTGTTTTGTTTTGGTGTGTATGTGTTATGTGGTTGGGTGTTGTGTTTGTTTGGTTTTTGGTGGGGGTTTGTTATGTGTTTATCTGTGTATTTTTTTATATGTTAATAAAAATAAAATTTTAAAATATATAAAAATATTATATTTGTATATAAAATTATAATATAAATATTTTATATTTTAATAATGTTAATAATATATATATAAAAATTTATAATATATAAAATTATATATTTTATTAATATGTGGTGGGGTGTGGTGTTGTTGTGGTTGGTTTTGGGGGTGTTGTTTTTTTGCGTTTGGTGGGTGTTTTTGTTGGGTGGTGTGGGGTTTTGTGTGGGTTTGGTTTGGTGTGTTGTGGGGGGGTTTTGTTTTGGGTGTTGTGTGTTGTTTGTGGTTTTTTTGTTGTGTGTGTGTGTGTGTGTGTTTTGTGGGGTTTGTGGGGGGGGTTGGGTTTTGTGTTTTTTTGGTGGTTGTGTGGTGTGTTGTGTGTTGTGGGTGGTTTTCAAATGTCTTTTTCCCCAAGGGCCCCCTTGGGGGAAAAAAAATTTTTTTTTTGACCCCAAATCTTTTTTTTAAAAAAAAAGTTTTTTTCATGTACACAATCGCATTAAAAAAATATCTTTTTGCCGTTTTTTGTTTTGAAGACTTCAAAAATGGCCCCCCCCATTAAAATGATGGGGAAAAAAGGAATTATAAGTCCCCCAAAAAAAATTGTATACGATTTTACATTTTTTTTTTTTTTTTTTAAATGGGTTCCCCCCTTTTCCCTTCGTTGAAAAACCCTTTGTTTGGAAAAGCGGTTTTTTCACTTGGCGACAAAAAAAATTTTCATTGAATTATTAAGAAATAGCAGGACCAACTACCAAATTTCCCTTTCTTAAAAAAAACACCCATTTTATATTTTTTCCAACACGGAAAATCCCCTTCCTGGTTTAAGGCCCTTTTTCTTTTTTTTAAAAAGTATCATTATTTTTTAAAGAAAAAGGGAGATGGGAAGAAAAATTTAAAAGCCTTTTTTCCCGCCAGGGAACTTGATTTGATCTTTGGAATCCCGCCGGTTGGGTAGGTTCCCGGCCTGGGGGGGGAAGGCGGGAATATTATTACCCTCAAAACTGGGTATTTTTGAATATTACAGTGACCAACCCACTTTTGGAAAGCAAATTTGTTGGGCCCTTTTTTTTTTGGATAATGTTTCTGGAGCAAAATTACATTTTTTTACGAAGTTAAGGAAGTAGACTCTCAAGTTTTCGGTAATGATGAAAGAAAATAAAATTTAATGGTTCATTGGTTTTTACATTTTTAGCAAAAAGCTAATTTTAACACGCCTGCCTAATTTATTCACATATTTTCTGTATATTCATTACTCTGCTTTTAAAGGTTTTGAAAAAATTTATTTTCAAAAGGGGACTCCTTTTAAATTTTACTGGTTCAACCACCAGACCGGAAAAACTTTTTATTTGAGAACGTGGGCCAATAAGTAAAAAATTTAAGTATAAAAAAACGAAAGCATACAACTGTTTAAAAAAACCCAACAAATTTTTTTTTGGGGATGGTTTTTTTCACCCCTCCTTTTTTGATCTTTGGTAATCCAAGTATTAACCTAAAGAACCCAAAAAACTAAAAAAAAACTTTTTTTGTTTTTTAACACCCGAAGAAATTTATGTCATGAAGTACTCCCCCAAAAACACGTCCTTTAAACCGCCAAGGAAAATGAAGGCAGCTGTACCCATTTAAAAAAATAAATAATTAAAAAAAAAAAAAAAAATCCATTTTTTTTTTACTGTCTGAATGGCATTTTCTAGATTTATAAGGCGTTTTGTGGGCGTTTTTTTAATTTTTCATGACAGCGATGAAGTTTTTTTACCATTAGGTTTTCCATTTTAATTCCTATGACATCACCTAAAAAAACCCTGATATGCACAGAAGCAATACCAATTATTGGGCCCTAAATGCCTAGGGCATCAATTGCTTTTTTTTACTTAGCCCTGTCCAATTGTACAATAGTTTTTAAATTAGCAATAAACACTTTTTCTTGTATCATCCATTGAAATTTTATTTTTTTTTTTTTACCTGTACTTATAAATAACATTTTTCACTATATTATTTTTCTTATTTATCTACTCACTATATTATATTTGCCCCTCTTGAGTCTTGGGCGATAACTAATCAAACCAGCTACAATTGAAGGAACCTGGGTTTATAAATAGGTATTCCATTACAAAGGGCGGGACCCGTGGAAAACCCCACGGAAAAAAGGAGGGCATTTTTTTCCTCCCTTTTTTTTCCCTCCCTTCCCTTTCTACTTTTCCCTTTCCTTTTCCCGCTCTCTACCACCCCCCTTCTCACTCCAAATTCTTCCTTTAAAAATTTCATTTCCTTCCCCCTCCCCACTTCCAAGGTTTTTACACCCTTTCCCCCTCCCATTTTTCCCCCTCTTTCCTCTTTAAAACTCCCCCCCCACCCTCCTTCGCTCTTCTTATCCCCTTTTTTCTCCCTCTTCCCATCCCCTTTTTTTTTCCTTGAGGCCCCCTCCTTCCCCTTTTCCCTCCACCTTTTCCACAAAAACCACCCCCCTTTCTTTTTTAAGTTCTCTCTGTTTTCTCTTCCCCATCTGTAAGCGGCCATTTAAAACGCGGTGAGATTATTTGTGGCAATTTCAAGGTGACTAAATTACCACTGTTGGTTTTCGTAATTCGCCTTCACTAATTTTTTGGGGGAATAACAGTAAAAAACGGGTAAAAACCAAAATTCAAAATTATCAAATCATAAAAATCAAAAAATAATATTTAACCATAGCCAACTGTTCCACCATTTCGATTTTCGGGTTTTTCAACTTACAAGTTTCTATCATTTTTAACTTATAATTTTAAAAAAAATTTACAGAAAGAATACAATTTTTACCAAGAAAATGTTTAATTTACCATCCATAATTGCTTAAAGTAAAAAACAAAAATTTTTTTTTCCCAAAAGAATGTAATTTACATCCATATTGCTTAAATTAAAAAAAAACAAAAATATTTTGGGGGGCAAGATTCTTACTTTTCTTTTACATGAATGTGTACGATACATAACATAGGGGGAAAAAAACGTTCAAGGCCTTTTTTAACGGGAAGGTCCTCAGATCATTCGTTTACGTACGTTGCTGTCAAAGTTCAGTATTCATTTTTAAATTTCCCTTTTATAAAACCCAAAGTGTTTGGCCCCCTTCGTAAAAAAAAAAACCGCCCTTCCTTTCCCCATGTATACGTCAAACACTTGGGGCAAGCCTTTAATGGAAAAACCACATATCAACCACGGGGGCATTATCCTTATCGCAACCCCATGGAGTAAACCGGGTCACCCACACGAGCCCCAATAGAAGAAGATTAAAATAATTATGCGTTGGAGGGCCAAAAAAATCCTTTGGTGGCGGAAAAAATCGATATCCTTTTTTTCCAGAAGGCTTTACGATGGGCCAGGTTGGGATTTTCCCACACCTAGTATGTAGAGGGAACCTTTTTTGACTAAGCCATTCAGGAGCCCGGGAAAAACCTGGATGGACTTTTTCCAATTTGAACGCCACTGATTCCTTGGGGTTTGGGGGGTTTCAGTAAAATGAGGAACTTACAATCATCAATGGCATAGTTTGGCGGGAGGGCTCAATCTTACCCCTGTCTTTAAATTTTTAATTTTTTTGGGGCTGCTACGGGGTTGGGTTTTCTTTTAAGGAAAAGAGGATGGGCTTTTGCATTTAACAATCACTTTTTTTAAACTTCCCAGCCGGGCCCCGGAACCCTCCTACTTGGGGAATCATACCTTGGTTTCATCAAGGCATTTGGGCCTCTAAGCCGGTAGAGTTTTTGCTTTTTCTGAGAAAATTTTTTTCCATTATAAATTTGTCTCCAAATAATCCCCTAAAAAAACAAAAAAAATTTTTTTTTTTTACATAAATTGATGATAGCTTTTTTTTCGTGCTTACTGCAATTTTTGTTTAATTTTTAATTTGGGGGTTTTTTTTTCAAATTTGGGATGGATGGCTGTTTCGTGGCTGGCCCTGGCAAATTATGTTACTTTTAAGGGTGGGATTTTTCCCCTAATTGATAATTTTTGCTGTTTCGGGGGGCTAAAACTGCCAATTATTTTTTAAAGTTGGGCCTTTTTTTTCCAGTCTAGAACGACCCCTCCCATTCCCCATGCTGAAGGGAGGTCGGACGGATCCAAGCTTACCGTTTCTTTTGTGGGGAGTTGTACCCAAAGGGTTTGGAGTAAACCGCAATAGAAGCTTTGTTAAAAAACCCCGGGTGGTACGGGTTTCTTTCCCTTTTTAGCATCAAGACCGTGGCCTCCGCCCTTTTTTAAAATCGGGGACCCTCATCCTAAGGTTTTCCCTTTTGTCATTTGGTATAGGTGGCCCAGGAAAGGTTTCCTTCAGACAGGTCCCCCAAAAAAAAAAGCTGGGGGCCTTTTTTTTTTCCCACCTTTCATTTCATTAAAAAGTTTTTTGCAGATAGTCTTTTTCCTTTTTGGTATTCATCAGCTGGATTTTTCCTTCAGAAGGCCTCACATGCCCACCCACTGGCTGGAGAGGATGGATATTTCCGTGAATGATTCCTTAACTTGGTTGGCCCATAAAGGTTGTGAAAAAAACGTTCTTGACGTGCTCCTGATGTATTGCCAGAATAATTATTATTGTTTTATCTTTTCCCCACCAAAAAAAAAAAATAGGGGTTTCCCCTGACCCCCCAGGAAAATTTTTTCATTCATATCCTTGGGGGTTCTGAACACCCTGCCAAAACCCCTCAGCAACAATTCTTAATTGGGGTTTTGGGGGTTAGTTTATTTTTGATGGGGCCCTAGTTCTGGTAATTTTAAAAGTCACCACTGAATAACCCTTTACATGAAGGCATCCACAAGAAAAAGTGAGGGAAGCTGTGCCTTTATGAATCGACCAAAAAAATCGGGAAAAGGAAGTAGGCAATGGCCTCACATAAAAAACTCCTTCATATTTTTCAAGTTTTTTTTTTTAACTACAAAAGTCAATCTTTTTTTAACATTTTTTTCCTTTGAGAGCCCGGTTTCATCCATCCTTTCTTTCCTACGTACTTAAATTCTTGAAAAAAAAATCCCTTCCTTAGCCCCTAAACAGTGAAGGGAAAAGCTTGAATCCCAATGGGAAAAAAACACAAAAAAACTGTCACCCTTTCCATTTTTTCCATAGCAACCCCCTAATGCTTTTTTTCCCAAAAAAGGTAAATTTCGTCTCTCACAAAGATCAAATTTTTAAATTTAAAACCACCGGGATTTCTTTTCTTGCTTTGGCATTTCCCAGCCATTCACATATTTTAGAAGTTGGAACTTTCCATTTTTGCTTAAATGGAAAAAACCTCTGTTCTTTTTAAAACCAAAAAATTCTTTTTATTTCTTGAAAACACAGAGTTTTGGCCTTATTTCTCAGTTTTCAGTAGAAAAAGGTAAATTCAGCATAAAAAAAAAACACTGGGTTTTTTTGGCGTTATTGGACCTAACCTCCCCCCTTTTCGAAGGTTTTTTTAAGGGAAAGCGCAAAGGGCGGGCCACACGCGGAGCTAAAAAAAAAAAACTCCAAAAAGATTTTTCTGGTCATCTGGTTATACGAATTAGGTGGGCCTTGGGCAATGTCCAAACCCCCTGCGGCCCCACCAAAAGGAACCTTCAAGTTTTTTTCCACGATCCCTTTTGGAATCTACCCAAAAAAACTTGGTGGAACCATAGTTCAGTGGTCCCATAGAACAGCGCCCACCCCCCCCTTTTTTCCCTTAAAAAAAAAAAACCGAATGAGGGATTTTTCCTATAAGGTCTTTTTATCAAAATCAGGTTCCCCAGCAAAAATTTTTTGGTTTATTAGAAAAAAAACCCCAAATTTAAATTTAGCCCCCAGCACAATTTCCAAAAAAAACACAATATCTTTTTTTTCCGACTTTTTTTTGGATTAAAAAAAAATTGGGTGGAAATGCAGGATTACCCGATTGTTTTTTCCCTGGATGAAAACTCCTCTTCCCCCAAAGAACCCTTTCAGGCCATATTACCCTTTTTTTTAAGTTTTTTTCCCATCTCCTTGACCATAAAACGTCCCTTAAAAAAGGTTCTTTTATCAGGGGATCAACCTGGCCCTTAAAGCCCTGGCTAAATCTTTCCGAAAAACCCTATTAATAAGAATAAGTTTTTTTGTCAGGCGTGGAAAAGGTCCTTTCCCTGAAGGGTTAATGAAAAAAATTTGGTTTTTTATGGTTTTCCAAAATGTATTTTTCCCCTTTCCCTTTTCCCACATAGTTATAACTTTTTTTCGTCTTTTCCCACCGATTTGCCCCCTCTTTTACCCTTGGGTCTTAAACCCCCCATTTATTTCCCAGAAAAAAAAAACGTTTTCATTGCCTTCTGCAAAAACAAAGGGCAATTGATGTTTTTAACCCCAATGGTACTTCCTCCAAAAAAAAAAAACGCCAAAAACCTTCAGTCCTCTTTTTTTCGTCAAATGTAGTGGACCATTTTATAAGACCATCCAAAAAACCATTGTTCCCTGATTGAAAAAATTGGTTCCCCCATTTTTTTCCCCCTTTTTCCGGACTTTTGGGATAGGTGTCCATTTTGGCCTTGGGGGGAAGGAAAATCTATCAGCAAACTCTATTTGATAGAGGGCTTTAAACTTTGTCTGTGGCACATGGGGGCCAAGTTCTTTTTTAAGTGCAATCCACTGAGCTGTTCTTTTGTCTTGTATTGTCTTTGGTTCCCCATTAAAGATTTTTTTTTAGGCAGGGATCAAAAAGGGGGACCATAAACCCCTATCAGCCTCAAGGGGAGTTTTGTTTTTCTTTTTCTAAAATAAACCTGTGACCACTAGCCTCAAACCCCATGTTTTGACCTCTTGTTAAATCGTTTTTAAAAAGGGTGGTAAATTTATTTGTGGGCTTTGCCCTTTTTTTTTTCTCTTAGCTTTCCTTTGAGCAGAACGAGGGGGGGGTAACCCCCCTGAAATCCTTTGTTTTTTTTTTTTATATAGGTGGGTCTCCCAGGGACGTCCAGAAAAAAAACCGGCAACTATGGGTAGAGCTATCCCTTTTCTTCCCTGGCCTATAGTATGGGTCACTTCAGATTCTTCTTGGGTTTAGTCATTTTTTTTTTTTGTTTTCCAATTTTTTTGAGACCTTTCTTTTTATTATCCGTTTCAAGGGCTTTCAGGCCTCTCTACAAACCTTTGAACATTCTTTTTGGAGGGCTCCATGAAGGCCATTCTTGGAGTGGGCTTTTTTCATTGCAAGTTGTTCCCCTACATTTAAAAATGGCCCGTACTTTTGGCAATCCCTTTTGCATAGGGGGCCACTAACTTCAAACAGGGACAACAAGCATTTTTTCCCTTGTATCCCTACAATTTTTTTTCTGCGATTGCCTCCCATAGGTAATATTTCTTGAACACGTAAAACAGGGGGAAAAAGTATGTGTTCTCCCCACAAAAAGGGGTAATCTGTTCAATAACATTTCTGCTGCCAACAAAAAAACCCTTGGTTGGTGGGTTCACTTTTTGGGGTAATAAAGAGAACCATTTTTCACGGGGAGTTGTTTTTTTGGGTTTCGGGGGTAACTTTATGATCGTTGCCCTTTCACTCCTGATGGAGGCCTTCAGGACGTCCTTTTATTATGCCGATTTGGGTTTTTAAAAAAACCCTTTTTTCCCTGCCCCCAATTTTGCATTCCAACGGCATTGGCCAATGGGGCAATCATCAAAACCTCAAATAAAATTATCTTCTGATTGTTTTGGTCGGACGGGTCTATTTCAGTTTTTTTTTTTTCCAAATTTTTTCCGTCAGTTTCAATTGGGCAAAACCATTGTGGAGAGTTGGCCGGTGGAAATCATTTTTTCTCTTTATTTTTCGGGTCCTCTTAATTTATCTTCCTCCCGCGGATTGATTTTTCCATGTCCCGTTAACCTTCCCTTTCCAACCATTTTTTTTTTTTTTCGTCTAGTTTTTTTTTTCCAGCCACTACTTTCAGACCCCTTTTTCTTGCTGATTTAAATGCCATGCAATGAGATATCAGCCTTTTTGAAAATTCCCCAGTCAACAACGGGGTCAAAATTAACCTGGTTTTTACTTTTGTGGCCATGGGCTGGCCCCGAATGTGTTCAAGAAAAAAGGTTTTGGGAAAAAAAACGGGGTTCTCCTGAAGGGGCCCAATAATTTTTTTTTCAATCCCTGCCGGGGTTTTTTAAGGCATTGGGAAGTTTTGCTTGCTTCAAATTTCGCACGGTTTAAAATTTAGTATTCAATTTTTGCCTCCCCCTCCGAGTATGCGTTTGTGTTTTTTATTCGTCTTTCCCGCTCTTGAGCCCTCGCACTGTATTGTCAACGTCCCTGTTTTTTGATTTACAAACCCAAAAAAAACAACCATCATTTTTGGCCCCTTTCACTTTTTCAAAGGGCCCTTTTTTTTTTCGTTCCCACAATGCCTTTTTAGGGAAAACACCCATGGCCCCTGTCCTTGACCCGGGGGAATTTTTTTTAAACGTTTTTTTTTTTTT
>NW_023642317.1:0-9922 GCF_015228065.2 Penaeus monodon | reverse complement strand
TATATATATATAATAATATATATTTTTATTATATATTTATATATAAGGATATATATATATTAATATATTTTTAATATTATTTAATATATATATTTTATATATATTAAAATTTTATATATTATATATATATATTATAATATAATATTATATATTTATAAAATTTATAATATATATTAATATATAATATATACACACACACATACACACACCACACACACACACCACCACAACAACACACACCACACACAACACCACAAACCCACACCACACACCACACACAAAAAAACACCACACACATTTTCTTGGTTTAAAGAACTGTACTCAAAAAAAATTATCACCAAATACGTACCACCATAGAAAGAAAATAACTGCAATTGCCCAAAAAAAGTTGTAGTCTCCCAGGTGAATCAAATACATTTCCCAAAAATTTGGTATATTATATAATTATACCACAAAAAAAAAATATTGTCATGAGTCATTTACGTGAGGTGGTGTATCATCATCTGGTGTGAACCAATGACAACTTTGCTCAAAAACCTTTGTAAAACCAGTTAAAAAGGTTTGGGGCCAATATATTGTGATGGTTGACTATGAAAAATGTTGCTATCATAGGCATATTTTTTTCCTGCTACACATGTTTTAATCACATAAATTAAAGCTTTTTAGATTAAAACAGGTTTTTAAAAAAATGTTCCCTTTTTTATAATACAGAAATATACAAAAAAGCCAGAAAATTTGCAAAACTTTTCATAGTTTGAAATAAATTCCACAAGAAATTTAAAATATAGGGGAAAATTGCACTGCATACAGCAAAAAATTAAAAGTAACAATATTAAATACATTTTTTTTTAATATACAAAAAAATTTTTTCTTTAAAAAAATACAACACTACCTTAACCCTACTGCTGCCTTCTAATTTGCGCACTCTCATAAAATTCCCAAAGGTCCTCGACGGCGTTTTACCCCCCCCTTCCCACTGCCACCATCCCTCCGGGCTTCCCACCAATTGCTTCTGGTCTGCCATACCTGACAGCGCGTAACAACAAGTTTCTGGTTTTGCACCAGCTGAGAAAGAATATCATTTTTCCTCCTTGGATAGCGTCCTCTCCTCTGCGTTGGCTGGTTTTCGTCTATGGGAAAAAGAAATTGGAAAAAACTTAGTTTGCAAAAACATGGGTTAATAAGCAAAGATTTATCTGATAATGGAAAAAAAAGAAAAAAAGAAAGAAAGAAAAGAAAAAAATAAAGTAAAAACTTAAAAGAACGACTAAGCTACCTGCTGCGGAAGGAGTACTGGACGACTGCCTTTCAGACTACAAGGATGTGCTGTTGGGGGACAGCTGAGGTTTTTTCAATGTCATACTCTGGTTCCCCTCAGGCTGAAAAGGAAAATCTCATTTTTTAATATTTAGATTGGTTACTTATCTATTGATATATTATCCTTGGGCTGGAGAAAAAAAAACTGCTCATTTATTTAAAATGTTTTGTTTAGTGTACGTATCATCTCTCAAAAAAAATAAAAAATTTATGCAAAAACTTCTTATCTTTTTGGGGGGGGGGGGGATACTACATAAACCACTTTAAATTTTTCATGAAATATCATAAAATTATCGGGGCCCGGTTGGACTAAAACTAGTAGCATAATTTTTTTAAAATTTATATTGTGCCTTAAAAATTTAACAAAAAGCTTTTGCATTTTTAAAAATATATATATGATTTTCAAATAAATTTAACAAACTATATTGTAATAAAATTAACATAATTAAAGCTTTTCCCCTTTTCCCTTTTGGGTTTCCCTAAAAAAAGCCAATAAAAAAGTGTAATTTGGGCATTTATAAAGTGCTGTTTAATGTGCACATAGTTTTTTCGCACTTTTTAAAATACTAATACATCAATATGTTATTATAAATTAAAATTTTAAAATATATTTTACATAAATAAATATAATATATATATTATATAATATAATATATAATTTTAATATAATATATATTTCATTACACATTAAAACTCATACATACTTATTATATATATATATATTATATATATATATATATAAATAAATAAATATATATATATTAAAAAAAATATTATATATATATATATAAATATATATAAATATATATATAATATATAAAATATATATAAAATATATATTATATAAAATAATTATATAATATATAACACATACACACCACACACACAACACACACACACCCCAAATAAATATAATATATATATATATTTTAATATAATTTTATATAATATATATATATAATTATATATTATATATATTATATATATATTAATATTTTTTTAATTTTTTATTATCTATATATTTTGTATAGGAATATACACCACATGTGTGTGTTTGTGTGGGTGTGTGTGAGTGATGAGTGGTGATGATGGTGAGTGATGAGTGAGTGTGTGTTTGGTTGTGTGTGTGGGTTGTGTGTGTGGTGTGTTGTGTGTGTGTGTGTTTTGTGTGTGTTTGTGTGTGTGTGTGTGTGTATATATATATATTATATATAAACACACACACACACAACACCACACACACAACCCACAAAACACACCACACCACACACACACAACACACACCACACAACACACCCCCCCACAACAACACACACAAAAACAACCACAACACACACACACACACACACACACACACCAACACAACACACACACACTCATCACTCATCACTCACTCACTCACCCTCCTCACTCACACACACACCACACACACAACAGTGTGTGTATATTAAATATAAAAAATATTAGATAATAAATATATAAAATTAATATATATAGATATTTATATATATATATATTATAATTATGCAATATATATGTGTGTGTGTGTGTTGTGGTACATGTAACACATATATATATTATATTATATTAATATATTTTAATATATATATTAAAAATAAAATTTTATAATATATATATGTATATTAATGTATATGTATAATATATATTAAAAATTTTTATTATTAATAATATATATATATATAATATATGTGGGGTGTGTGTGTGTGTGTGTGTGTTGTTGTGTTAAATATATATATATATATATATATATATATATTATATTATATATATTATATATATTTATATTTGTGTGTGTGTGTGTGGGTGTTTTTGTGTGTTGTGTGTATATTTAATATATAAATATATAATATTATTATTATATAAATAATTATATATATATTTAATTATATATTTTATATATATATATATATAATAGATATATTTAAAAAAATAAATAAATTTATATATTTATATATATATATTTTGTATTATGTATGTATATTTTTAATGATAATATATATATATATATATTAAAATTAAAAATTAAAATATATATATATATATATAATATATAATATGTATATATATAATTTATATTATTTTATATAATTTTAATATTGTTTTATGAGTAATTTTTTAAAGTGAAAGACAAATTGTGCACAATTAAAAGCACATTATAAATGTCCAATTTCACATTTTTTTTTGGCTTTTATTTTTGGAAACCAAAGGAAAGTGGAAAAGCTTTTAAATTTTGTTAATTTATTTCAATATAGTTTGTTGAATTATTTGAAAAACCATATATTTTTTAATAAAGCAAACAGCTTTTTTGTTAATTTCCAAGTGCAAAAAATATAAAAATTTTAAAACATTAGCATACTAGTTTAGATCCAAAACCAGGGCCAAGATAATTTATTGAAAAATTTCATGAATATTTAAAGTGTGTTGAGTGTCTATCCCCCCCCCCCTAATAAGTAAGAAATTTTTTCTAAATTTTTGTATATTTTATGAGAGATGATACGTCCCTAATCAAAAAATTTTTAATAAAGAGCAGTTTTTTCTCTCCCCCTAAAGGGTGATTATACATATGATAAGTAACAAACAAATATTAAAAAAAGAGATTTTCCTTTTCAGCCTGAGGCAACCAATAGACATTGAAAAAACCCCCATGCTATCCTCCAACGCCATCCTTTTAGCTGAAAGGGAGTCGTCCTAGTACTCCTTCGCAGCAGGTAGCTTAGTCGTTCTTTTTAAATTTACTTATTTTTTTTTTTTCTTTTTTTCTTTCTTTCTTTTTTTTTATTATAAAAAAAAAAAATTTTCTTTGCTTTTTAACCCATGTTTATGTCAAACTAAGGTTTTTTTCCAATTTCTTCTGCCCATAGACGAAATCCAGTCCAACGCAGAGGAGATGGACGCTATCCAAGGAGGAATAAATGATATTCTTGCTCAGCTGGTGCAAAGCCAGAAACTTGTTGTTACTGCGCTGTCAGAGCTAGTGGCAGACCAGAAGCAATTGGTGGCAAGCCAGGAGGAGATGGTGGCAGTGGTAAGGGATGGGGTAAACGCCGTCCGAGGAGCCTTGGAATTGTATAGAGAGTGCGCAAATTAGAAGGCAGCAGTAGGGTGTAAGAGTAGTGTTGTATTTTTGTAAAGAAAAATATATTTTTGTATATTAAAAAAAAATGTATGTTAATATTGTTACTTTTAATTTTTTGCTGTATGCAGTGCAATTTTCCGTATATTGTATATACTTGTGGAATTTCATTTCACAACTATGAAATGTTTAGCAAATTTTCTGGCTTATTCTGTATATTTCTGTATTAATAAAAATGGGAATCATTTTTTAAACAATTCCTGTTCTTAATCTAATAAGCTTTAATTATATGTGATTAAACACATGTGTAGCAGGAAGAAAATATGCCTATGATAGCAACATTTTTCATAGTACAACCATCACAATATATTGGCCACAACCTTTTGAACTGTGATTTACATAAGGTTTTTGAGCAAAGTTGTCATTGGTTCACACCAGATGATGATACACCAGCCTCACGCTAAATGATCTCATGACAATATTTTTTCTTGTGGATATAATTATATAATATCACCTAAATTTAGGAATATAGTATTTGATTGCACACTGGTAGACTACATACTTTTTGTGACAATATGCAGTTATATTTCTTTCTATGGTGGTACTGTATTAGGTGATAATTATTATTTTGAAGTACAGTTCTATAATCCAAGAAAATGTGTGTGTGTGTTTGTTTGTGTGTGTGTGTGTGGTGTGTGTGTGTTGTTGTTGTGTGTTGTGTGTGTGTGTGTGTGTGTTGGTGTGGTGTGTGTGTATGTGTTGTGTAATGATATATATATATATTTAAATGTTGATATAATATATTTATAATTATATATTAATATATATATAATATAATATATATAAATTATATTATATTTATAATATATATATATATATATATATATATATATATATTATATTGATATATATAATGATATATATATAATATATATATATTATAATAAGATATATATATGTATATATATATATATATATATTATATATATATATATATATATATATATATATATATATATATTATATATATATATGTAAAATGTATAATATATATATATATATATATATATATATATATAATATATATATAATATATATTATAATAAATATATATATATATATATATATATATTATATATATATATATTATATAAATATATAATATATAATATATATATATATATATATTTATATATATTAAATATATATATATTATATATATTATATGTATTATAATATATAGACAAGGTATGAATGAGAATGAATATCTTCACAATACAAGAGATGTATTTGACCGAAGACGCATTCGAAACCGGTCAAATACATCTCTTGTATTGTGAAGATATTCATTTTCATTCATACCTTGTCTACATTTGTCAATATGAATACGGTTCATCGTATTATAATATATATATATATATATATATATATATATATATATATATATATATATATATATAATATTAATATTAGTTTTGTCATGAAGCTTGACAGGCCCACAGCACACTACAGCACTTTCAGTACCAGTATATAGGCTTGCTATTAATCCAATGATCCTTATCAGAATTCCCCAAAGTCTCATAATATCCCTTAGATGTTCACAATGCACCAAGTCGAACACCTGCTTGAGGTTGCTGCAGGCTGCAAGCATCCATAGCTAAGCCTACAACAGCATTCTACAATGACTCAAAAGGGTAGGATACAGTCTATTGTAGACTTGCTCCGGTCTCTGGTGCTTTAGTTGGTGGTCACGGATCCATTTGAGCGAAAATCTTACCCCTTCTAGAAAGGGATGACCACACCCCTCAGCAGGTCTGGGGGAATAGAGCCAGACTGCCAGTTGGCAATCAGAGGCCGGATTCACTAACATACAGTCGTAATGCAGTGGTCATTTACCATCGCATTTACCAGCGATGGTAAATTGGGATTCATGAAGAGATGATAACCATTGTAAACAAATTTGTTCTTATGGTAGCCAACAGAGGGTTCTAGTAAAGCAATGACATCAATCAACGAGCAACGTGCATAATCCTTCAGCTAATCGCATAACATGTGGACAAAACCTGATGCAACTTCTTGATATTTGAATTATGGATGCAGCAACACAAGCATATGTGAAAATTTTGTAAACATGTTTTGTTTGATGTATCCATCATGTGAATGTAACAAGAATGAGGTTGATCTTGGCCACAGTACCCATATCACTATACCTTGTCTAGTGATGCAGGTTGGAGCGCTGATATCAAAAGCAAAAATTCCTATTCTCTGGGACCTAGCAAAGTCCTGGAGAAGGGTCTCCCAGGCCATGGGGACCAACAGACCTTTCATGGCCAGCTCGGTCACAACTGGATACTTTATTGAAGACACTTAATACAATGCGTTTGTCTCACCGGGGACATTTGCGTGCCACAGGTGAGTTTGGCCTAGAGTGCATTTTTTCTCATTGAGTTTGCAAACATTGGTAGGAGTGTATACAGTGTGAAAAAGACAAAAGCATGCTTCAGTCTCAATGCCCTATTACGCTCATCAACTGGAATAACCTGCAGTATTGAAGGTTGAAGTCAGATGGAGATGGTTATGGTGACCATTATCTCATCAATACAGGCAACAATAGTGCTGTCATCAGACCGAGGACAAATGTGAACCTCTCTACATTATTTTCACAGGGATTTTAATCTTGTCAGAAAGGCCATTAATTCTGATCATTTCATATGTCCAATTCGTCATGAGCCCAATGACCACCAGACTTTGTATCCCATAATTTTGCCCACAGCATCCTGTTGCCAGGTTAATCCATCTACTGACAGCTGATTCATGAACTACTCACACAAAGTATGTAAAACTCTGAGACACCAATATATCCAGCACAAGCACATACGGACTGATCAAGTTCTAGCAGGCCCCCAAAGTCCTGGATTTTAGTCTTGGTCTAGGAGACTTCTAAACCCAAGGTCTCTGCTTCATAGCTGCTAGCATCTTAAGGCCGCTGCTAGGATTTTAGGACATGCTCCATTGATTTACCAGGTGTGAATCCAGATTGATCTGGTCACTGGTGCCTCAATAAGTGGTATGAATCTGATATGTCTCAGTAGGATATGAGCAAGTACCTTGCCTGTTATGCTGAGCAAGAAGCGAGGAAGCCATAGAAAGAATGAGGGGAGGCAAAGTGATAGGTTCAGATAACATCTCGGCGGAAGCATGGAATTGCTTAGGAGAGATGGCAAGAACATGTCTTAGCTGTCTAACAAGATCCTGGAAGGCGAAAGAATGTTGGAAGAGAAAGTCCTAGTTGTCCCAAATTTTAAAAAAAGGATAAGTACAAAGCTGCACTGACTATTGAGGAATAAAGTTAATAAGCCATACAATGTTTGTAGATGCCATAATGATTTGTTGCAGAAGTTGGGAAAAGGTTGGGGCAGAGCTGGAGACAACTAGGGACTTGGAGCTTGAAAGAGAGCAGGACCAAGACCGAGTACCTGTGTCTCAACAGAGGTCACAGTGAAACAATTCGCTTCCAAGGGGTAGAGATGGCAAGGTTCGATGAGATTAGATACTTGGAGAGCAGTTGTTGTGGAAAGCATGTTATGAATGGTTAATGGTTACAAAGCAAAATAAATGTGCTAGACATCCATATAACACTGAAGAAGTATTATAGCAGTTAGGAGGATAGGGATTAACAAAGGTGATTAGATCAAAGTTATCAAAGGAAGAAGTGTGGAAAGTTTCAAGGATGTCCGAATGGTAAGGTAGGGATTAGCAAAGTAGAAATGGATGTAAGGAAAATTAGGTCACAGTTTCAGGAAAAATGGATGTAAGGGATAAAGGGCCACTTGAGTATCCAGGGGGAAACAGAAGGGATAATGATGAAGAAAAGTTTTAAGTTTGGTTTGGATTCCATTTGATACAATGGATATTCTTGGTGTGACATACTGTCTGCTTGATTTTGCTCACGTGTGTGAGCTGCTGCTGACTCGGCGGAACCGAGTCCTTGCCCGCCGTGGTGCCCAGCCACAGCAGTAAACCTCCGGGCGACAGTTGCAACTTCTCGCGCCTGGGCGGGGCGCGAACCGCCGACCCCTCGGATGAGAGGCCGACACGTTACCACTGTACTAGCCCGGAGCTGAAGCAGGAGGGAACAGGATTTGTTGGAAGAGAGTGGGAGAAAGGTGTATAGGGAGAGCATAAGTAGATGAATGATGGGTGTCGGCAGATACTTTGTGTGTAAAAGGAATGCGAACAGGGAGATTGGAGGATGCTTCTTGGGTTATGATTAGGTAGTTTTTAATGTCTTCGAGAATTTCTGCAGTAATACTGATTGAGGAGGTCTGAGAAACAAAGGCTCTTCTTATGAGGGAGAGAAGAAGGGACAGATGTTTGAGGGATGGACGGAGAGGTTGGAGAGTGTTTAGCTTGTATTGTGCGAGGATGAAGAGGAGAAGTAGTGGCTAAAGTATCTGGAATAGTGGTGAAGATTGCGGGTCTGGATTTAGAATGGCAAAAGAATTTGACAGGGATATGTTTCTGCATCTTCCTCCCAAGATGTAGAAACATCTTGGGAGGAAAGGGCAGAGCGAATGACATTACTGTAGTAGGGAGTGAGAGAAAAACCTTGTCGACAGGCGTCCTGTCTCGCTTCACGTAAAGTGAGGCCAAGTTTGAATCCGAGACTTGCCACCTCAGACTCAAATTTGTAGGTAGGGAAGCCCTAATAAAATACATTATGGGAGCTGCCACAAACTGACACACGTGCATGATTAAGAGAGAGAGGGGGGGGGAGAAAAAGAGAGAGAGAGTAGAAACAGCCTACCCTTTATGGTGACATTATCCACTATTATCAACTGAAGGATTACATGTTGATACCAAAATAAAATAAGACTCTCAGTATACCCTCTCTTCAGTTTTATTTTCCTAATACAGTAGTCACTTGAAATAAACAGACTAACAATGATAAAAAACTTATTTCACCTGATAATTGTTTTTTTCTTTCAAATTCATACATGATACATGTACTATTATCACTGAATATTTATGATAGGTAAAAAAAAAAAAAAAAAAAAAAAAAAAAAAAAAATATATATATATATATATATATATATATATATATATATATATATATATATATATATATATATATATATATATATATATATATATATATATGAAATAATAAAGTAGCATCGGGTACACTGCATGTATTTACTAGAGTGTGTGATCTTGCTTTATCGGTGAAAATGTGACGATCAGTGACACGTTTTCGTTTCAGCATGAGATTAATTTTCGAAACGATATGAAACATGAGCTAAAAGAAATGAAAACAAAACCATCTTCATCGTTATAGTGCCACGGCATTTTTCAAAACGCGTCAGTCATTAAATCCAAGGCGAAGTATTCTAATTACAGTGAATAAAACTCCAGGTATATATCATCATGCATCATATATATGAAATAAGATGCATTTATATTACATTCCTACTCCTTGGAAATTATTTAGTGAAGAACCCTTTCCAATCC
>NW_023642316.1:0-9923 GCF_015228065.2 Penaeus monodon | reverse complement strand
GGAGGGGTTTTTTGGGGGAATTTAGAAAGGGTTCCCTGACACGCCCATACATAGCATACACACACACACACACACCACACACATATATAATTATATTAAAATTTATAATTTTAATTTTATTTAAATATATTATATATTTATTATATTGTGGTGTGGTTGTGTGGTGTGTGTGTTGTGTGTGTGTGTGTGTGTGTGTATATTATAATATATTTTTATATATTTTTTATTTTTTTTTATTTTTTTTTTTTGTGTGTGTGTGTGTGTGTGTGTGTGTGTGTTGTGGGTGTGTGTGTTTTGTGGGGTGTTTTATTTTTTTTTTTTTTTTTTTTTTTTTTTTTTTTTTTATTTTTCTTTATCTATTTCTTTATTATTTTTTTTTTTTTATTTTTTTTAACCCCCCCCCCCCCACCCCCCCCCCCCCCCCCCCCACACACACCCACACACACACACACACAACACACAGTATGATGTATATATATCTGCCGCGGTGGCCGATTGGTTAAGCATGGGAAATAAAGACTGGCACGAGGGCAATTGATTTTGGGGGTTTGAGTCACCGACGGCGTTTTTCCCCTTTGGGGAAGGAATTTCACTCGTTTCCCTACCTACCCAATGGGTGGCCAAGCTCCCCCAAAGTCATTTTTGTCCCAAGCCCGGATAAAAGAGAGGCACTCCCCGTGGAAAGGAATTGGGGACCCTCCCACTCACTCCAAGTCATCAAAACATAAAAAACTAAAATTTAAAGATCTGCTGGACCACGCGGCTAAAAATAACCTACCGAAAAAAAAAAAAAATTTATATACACACACACACACACAACACACAACACAGCACGCACACACACACACCACACCCCCACACACACACACACTCACACACACACACACACCATATATTATATATTTTAAAAATTTTTATATATATATATATTATAATATATATATATAATAAAAAAAATTTTTAAAAAATTAAAAAATAAAATATATACATTACTAATAATTATAATATATATATATATATTTTATATTTTAAATTAATATATTTTTTATTATATATTTTTTAATTTTTTTATTTTTATTTTTTTATTATATATATTATTTTTATAATAATTGTATGTTAGCAATATTTATAATATAAAATTTTTATTTTTTTTTTTTTTTTTCTTTAAAAAATTTTTTTTTTTTTTTTTTATTATTTTTTTTTTAAAAATTATTTTGTTATTTACTTTTATTTTTTTTTTTTTTTTTTTTTTTTTTTCTATTAATTTTTTTTTATTTATTTTATTTTATTTTGTGTGTTTGTGTGTGTGTGTGTGTGTGTGTGTGTGTTTTGTGTGTGGGGTGTGTGTGTGGTGTGTGTGTGTGTGTTGGGTGTTGTAAAAAAAATAATTTTCTATCTTCTCATTTTTTTTAATATTTTTTTTTTATATATTTAAAATATTTAAAAATTATATATTTATATTTACTATATCCAAAAAACTTTAAAAATTTGTTTATTTTTTTTTTTTTTTTTTTTTTTTTTTTATATTTTTTTTACCACATATTGTATTTATGGTGTGTGTGTGTGGTGTGGGGTGTGGGTTTTTGTACAAATTGCCCTAGGTGGTACTTGTCCTTTTTGGTGAGTGGTTCCCCCTGTTCCCACCCCCTTTTTTTTGGATTTTGTGGGTTCGTGTGGGTTTGTTTTGCTGTCCTATCTTCGCCATATGTCCCCAATATTTTAAAAAAAATACCTTCTCTACTGCCTTTTTTTTGGATGCTTTGGTATGCTGGTATTTATACGGAGTAAAATGCATTTTCGAATCGATAATGCTATACACGGGGTTTCCTTATTTGTTTTTTTTTTCTCTGTTTTGGGGTGAGATGATGGATTGGTTTGTTTTTTGGAATCCCGGGGCGGAAGCCTGCCTGTTCTCTAGGCTGGTTAAAATCCAGAGATCGATTTGTGACGATTTTTGTGAAAGTTTTTAAGTAACTGAAAGAGGCTTTTTGGGTCGTATTTTTTTTTTTTTTTTTTTTTTAGACCCTTTTCTGTTCCCTTTTTTATTATCAAATAATTGTTAAATTTTTTTTTTTTTCCGGGGTTTCGTATTTTTACCGCGAAAAGGGTATTTGTCAAAAATATTGGTAGTTTCACTGTTGTACAATTTTTTCCCCTATTCCGGTCTCCTTTTAACTCCTTTCTGCTAGTACCTGGGGGTCACTTTTTCATTTATTTTTTGAGTAAAAATTTCCCCTATATCTTCCCTTTCTTTTATGTATATCTTTATTAGTTCGGCTAATTCTATTTTGCCCCTGTTTGACGATACTTCATAACCCTACGTTTTTGCATAGCGTTTAGTTTTACCGAAATTTGCTGGACTTTGCTTGACTTCTTACCGCTTTTTCAAGTGAATTATTTAAAAAGTCCTGAACTGTTTTTTATTTGGTCAACTTTGACATCTCGTCGACAAAAAAAGTGAACTCTTTTTGGATGTTAAAATTTAAAACCTGTTGCCCCAGTTTGCAATTAGGTAAATTTGGCTGCGGGTTTTTGTATGAGTTTACTCCTTTCCCCTCTGATTAATTTAATTTTTCCTCTGACCATTCTAGACGCTGCCAACATTTTTTTTATTAATAATTTCCACTTTTTTTTTACTATTCGGCCATTTGAAATTTTTGAAGACAATTTTGTTTTTTATGTCAGATGGCGACTCCATGTCCACTTCCGCTCTAGTCTTTTTTCGAAAATGTATTTATGATTTTGAGTTGAGCCCTCCAAAAAAACTAACATTTTTCCCCCATTCCTAGTACCTATTCCCCCCATTCCCTACTATGATTTCTTCTGTCTTTTTACCTATTTTGATTTTTAAAAACTCCCCTAATTATTGTGAAATGGGTTTTTTTCTCTCTCGCTGGCTAAATAAAAATCTTCATGAAGCTTATATTTCTTCACACTGTGGCTGCAGGTTTAGCATAGACTGAACAAATTTATGCGTACCTATTTTTTAGTTTTTTTGTTATGACCACTTCCCGCTTAATATAAAAATTTCCCAAAATTTTTTTTTTAAACGTTTTTTGGAACAAAGGAAACCTTTCCCTAAATTTCCCGCTTGTACCCTGGGGGTTTTCCTCCCAATAGAGCACGTTTTCCATTTTTTAGTATTTATTAGTATATCATAAGAAAAAGAAATTCTTCACCCATTTTCTAACCTCACAGGGCCCACAAAAACTCATTTAAAGAAAAAGAGTTCCTCAAGTAAATGTAGTAAGGGGGATTTAATTCCATTTTCTTTTCTATTAGTTGTAAAATTTTTCAACTTTGGGGGGGCCCTTTTCTCACCGTGATTCTTGCACCTTGCTCCAAGCGATCCCGATCGCCGCCGTTGCCAGGGGCTCCTTCGCCCCGGGGGATTGAGGGCCATTGCTTTTTTGTGACATTTTTTTTTGCTGAGAGGAAGGAGCCGAATTATCCCGCCCCCCTGGGTTAAATGTACTTTAGTGGGAAAGGGGGAGTAGTTTTGCCCGGATGCCACTGATAAACCCCCCCGTAGGGTTTTGGGCCCCCTCTAGTGTGGACTGCTCACTACCCAGGGTTACTCCCGTAGGGATGGCTTTAATTCATAAATGTAATATATACCAGGGATATGTTCATTTTCGTGGGACATGCACACGCAAGAAACACCTTTTTATACTTCCATGCATATGATAGAAACACACCCCACATTTTAAAACAAAAAACACATGCACATGCACACCAAGTATAGATTTTAAATACCATAAAAATAGCTATCGTATGCTACGCACACGTGTACGCGCATAGGTATGAGTACACATTAAAGCTCACCCCCATATATATTTATGCATTTACCGTACATGCATATATATATATATAATATATATAGATATATTATATATATATATATATATATATATAATATTATATATATACAACATATACATCTCAAAAACACATCATGCGTTTGAATAGCGTCCGCATGAGCGCACGTACCTTTCCATTATAATGGCCCATGCTTTTTAAAGTGCATAAAAAGTAGGGTGGCGCGCGTGCGCGCCCCACACACACACAAAACACACACACCGCCACAACGCACACCATAATAAATACATATATACTAATATATAATATATATATATATAAAACATACTATGTCTTAAATATATATATATATATATATTTTTTATATATTAATTTATATATACATATGTTTTGTATATAAAAATTAAAATTTTATATAATATATATATATAATTATAATATTATATATATATATTTATATATTATATGTGTGTGTGTGGTGTGTGGGTGTGTGTGTGTTGTGTGTGTTTGGGGTGGGTTTTGTGTGTTATACAGGTACCTTCAATAATTTTTAGACTTTTTTTTTAGGGGCAGTATAATCTCCCACACTCTTTAATTTTTATATACGTTACCTGGTCTAAAGAATAACACACCATTTTTTTATTCCAGATTGAATATATAAATTAAGCGGCTCTATTAAACCACGCTGGTCACAGCTAACTTTTTTGCAGAACCAGTCGGAATGGGAGGAACACTTTGGAAGCGCGATATGCTATAACATTTTGCGTTAAACTGGGAAAAGAATGCTACACAAACTTATGAACTGCTTCAGACTGCTTACGGATAACTTGGGCAGATCATCCGTGTTTCGTTGACACAAAATGTTTAAGGGCAGCAGAGAGTCTGTGAGAGACGATGTGAGGGGTGTGAGGGAAGTCAGAATAGGGGGAAAGCTGGTGGGGAAAATCCATACATTTATGGATGAGGACCGTCGAGTGTCAATGAAGGAAAGACGTGTTAGCGACAGCAGGGAGATGGTTAGCTTATCACTTCAGATCCAAGAGTACTTTTGGGGCTCTGGTGACCTGTGATGAAAGCTGGATCTATTGCTATGCCCCGGAAATCAAGAGACTGAGTTACCAGTGGATACATCCGGGCTCCCCCAAACCAAGAAGGCCAGACAGAGCAAGACCACCCTGAAACACAGATGATCCCCTTTTTCGACAGCAAGGTTCCCTCTGGACAGACAGTCAACATAAAGTACTCTGTGGACGTCTTGAGGGAGTTTCCGAAAGAGATTTCGCCATAAAAGGCCAGCGCGTTCAAATCGGGTTGGTGGTATTTCCACCAGGACAATACACCAGTCCACAGCTCCATCTGTTTTTCCAACTAATTTGACCGAGATGGGCATCAAGTTTGTTCCTCACCCTCCTACACCCCTGTGACTTTTGGTTGCTCCCTAAGTTCAAGGAGAAACTTCTGAGACCATTGAGGAGATGAAAGAGGCTGTGACGAGGGTTGGGGAAACACTTTCACACTAGAGGACTTCTAGGGGTTTCCTTCCAGAAATTGTTGGAAGATTCAACAGGTGCATATAGCTGGAGGGGAGTACTTTGAAAGGGACTAGAGTTTCATGCTTCTCCGAGAAAAAAAAATGTCTTTACGAAAAAAATTATTGAAGGTACCTCGTTTTATATATATATATATATAATATATATATATATATATATATATTATATATATATATATATATAAAATATATATATATATAATATATATTTAGGAAAAAATATAAATATATATTTTGTATATAAACTTTAAGATAATTTTACAAGAACCCTTTGTCATATCAGTCAATGGGTAAACTACTTGTACAAATTCAAGATGTATTTGCAGTAATAATTTGCAAAACAAAGTTCTTTTAGAACTACTGAGTTGGGAACTTCCTTAGTGTTATTTTTTTCTCTTGTGGGCTGACACACTTTTTGGAAATAACATATCCACACTACTTAACCTCTTCTTGGAAAAAACTACATTTCTCCAGTTTTAAGAAAGGTTATACGTGGTAGCCAGCCAGTTAGTTGCCCGTGTCAGGACATACTGTCCCGAGCCACAGAAGGGTGTTTGTAAACTCCGTTCGAAACACAATTTTCTAATCTGTCATCTCCTTCCTCTCCAGCCTATTTCTGCAACATATTTGGGCACTGATATTTTCGGAGGGAGTGCTACCTTGGTCCTTGCTGCGGCAGAAGCGAGACCATGATTTCCTCGCCTAGCGCGATCTCAACTAAATTTCTATGTAACTGTTGATGGATTCCTTCTTTCCTTACCTTGAAAAAACCCTCATTTGACAACCATCCAACTATTTATCTATTTTTCTTATTAATTATATATTTATCAATTTATTTTTTTTTATTATACATATATATATGTATATATATGTATATATATGTATATATATGTATATATATGTATATATATGTACACACACACACACACACACACACACACACACACACACACACCCCACAACACACACACACACCCCTCAACACACACACACACACACACACACACACTATATATGCATATATTGTTACAAATTATCCTCTCCACTTCTTTTTTCTTTTTCTTTTTTTTTTGGTCATGTAGATTGTATTAACTTTTTGATTGAACATTGCTGAGTATAAAAATTTATATTCATGAATGATAATTTTATACTTATAAAAATGATTTACGATTTATTTGTATCTGCTATGCCATATGTGTATTATTATATTGTTTGAAGCTTATAAAAGTTTTTCCTTAATTTTTACAAATGTAAGGAAACAAGGGAAAAAGCTATTATTTATACGAAATGATATGTCGGGAAATTTTTGAAAAAAGTTTTTGGGAAAGTTTTGTTTACAACGCTCTCTCGATGGTTAGGTGAAAGGGTTTGGAAAGGTGATGGCTGCTGCTATCTTTGTTTTAAATTTATAAAGAAAATTTAAGGATTGTCTTTGGATTTTTTGTAGTTTGGGGAAATTTTTCTGGGGAAATTTGAAGTGTTAAGAAAATAAATTTGAAAAAAGGAAATTTGTCAGGTATTTTTCTTTAAAACTTTTTTTAAAATAACGTGTGGCCTCGGGACCCATCGAAAAGCATGTGCCCCGGGTTAATAAATTTTTTTTTTTGGGGGGGGGGAAAAACCCAAGGCTGTATTTTTTATATTGGTTTGAAAATCAATGCGGGAATAATCATTTAAAAAGTAAAAACCTAGTTTAAAAAGTTGTTATTTGATTGAGCATTCCCAAATTTTTGATATAAATTTATTTCAGAATATATTTTATCCCAAAAATTATATACATTCTTTGTATTACCCCATTTTTGGGAGGGAAAAAATTACTTTTTTATTTTAAAAAAAACACCTACCCGATTCAGGATGCTAGCCAGGGGAATAGGGTCAAACCCAAAAGATCTCCGGGTAACAGACATTATTTTTTCCCAAAGTGTTTTCTGATATAATGAGTTGTGGCAAATTTGCAATCCTCCGGGTGCGGAGTAAGCAAAAAGGTTTAACAATATATATATATATAAATTAAAATATATATATATATATATATATATATATATAAAATATATATAAAAAATTGTGGGGTTTTGTATATTTGTATATGTATATATAAAATAATATATATATAAGATATAAAATATATTATATAATATAATATATATATTTTTAATATATATATAATATATATTATTATATATATAATATTTTAATATACTATATATATATTTTAAAATTTTATATAATATATAAAATATAAAATTAATTAAATCAATTTTATATATATATAATATATATATTAAAAGGGAAATCATTTTTCCCCTTTCTTATGTAATAGGGTTTATTTTTTATTTTTTTTATTTTAAACAGCAATCTTTCATCTATATATTTGTCATATATGCCTTACGGTATTATTTTTATATATGTATGTATAGGTATATTATAAAATTATATATTTATATTTTATTATTTTATATATTTTTATATATATATATGTGTGTGTATAATACACAGTATATATATTTTAAATAAAATATTTTATATTATTATTATATATATATTATATAATATTATATATATATATATGTGTGTATATATACACAGTATATATAATATATAATATATATATTATATATATATAATATAAAATTATATATATATATTAAGGGTTTCCCTTACGCATTTTCAGGGGAAATTACAAGAAAAAAAAAAGGGATAAAGCGTCCCTCCGATGAGGGGCATACCCTCCGGCCTAAATACGGCGAAAATTAAGGTGATAATGAAAGCTACAACCCCCAAACCGTTTTTGTCGGGAACCACCAACACTGGTTTTAACCCTTTTTGTGAAAACCAAAAACCCAGTTTTTTTCTTTCTTTACGTTTTTAAAGGGGGGACATCGAAAAGTTAGTGTCAAAAAACAGGTTTTTTTTATGTTTTTTTTGTTTCCCAATGCTGAAAAAAACATTTATTTTAAAATATTTTTGGTTTTTAAAAAAAAAATTTTTTTTAAGGGTTACTAAAGGATTTTAAGATTTTCCACCCATGTCCCAGGCCAAACATCTCCCGACAGCCCTTTGTTTGGGTTTGTTTTCCCTTTTCCCAAACCGATTTTTAAACCCCGCTAAAGGGGTTTTCTGGGTTATAATTGGAGGGAAAAATGAAAGCATCCCTCTAAATGCGAGAGTTTAAAGCCCCCCTTTTTGCATTTGGGGTTGATCAGAAATCCACCCCAAACCCACAAGTAGAAGTTGTTTAAACAGTTTAAGAATCGGGCACGCAAAACTGGCCCCTGGGCCATGATAGTTTAAAAATGAAGCACTTTGGGAAGGTATGCTAAGAAACCCTTAAAAGGTCGCCCCCTCTGAAAAAAGCATCTAGGGAAAACCTTTTTAAAAAAAATTTTCCCTGAAAATTTTGGGTTTTTGTGAAAAGGGCAATAAAATATTTGAAAATTTACCCCAAGCTGTACGTGGTTGCCCTCTGAGTTTTAAGCCAGTTTTCTAAAAGAAAAAATAACTAAAAAAAGCTCATTTGCCCTGGCAGTAAATTTCTCACATGAGGGTAGCCCCAAAGATCCCCATTTTTTCCCCGGGGGTTTTCCCCAACCCCAAACCCTTCTAGTTCTGATGCACACCCTGCCCCTTTACGCACACAAAGAAAGTCCAAGTGATACAGAGGCAAAAAACGGAGAGTGATCAGATTTCCGCGAACCCTGTTTTGTGTGTATTTTTTGTGTGTGTGGTGTGTGTGTGTGTGTGTGTTTTTTTGTGTTGTGTGTGTGTGTGTGTTGTGTGTGTTTTTGAACATAATGTAAACATGTATTTATACACACACCCACGCCCCATTTTATTAGCAACCCCCCCGGGCCAGGACTCGAAACCCAGGGCCCCCCCAGGTATGAAAAGGGGAAAACCCGTACTAAACCAAAAGTTACACACGACCCCCTAAAAGTCGGTTTTCACATTGGGTTTTCTTTGTGCGCGTCAAGGAAATTTTATTCAGCTAGGACAAATTACTCCCTAGATTTACCTATCTACTCATAAACTCGGGTGGAAAATTTATGTATTTCGGTAATATATATATATATATTATATATATATATATTTTATATATTATATATATATATAATAATATATATATAAAATATATTTTTATATTATTATAATTTTATAATATATTATATATATAATTTTATATATATATATATATACCGAAATACATCAAAATTTTCCCCGAGCATGTAGAGTAGAAAAGGTTTAAAATCTTTTGGGGGCTAATGGATCCTAGCTGGGATTTCAATGCCTTGACGCGGGACAAAGAAAATCCCGTGATACACGACTTTTTTGTGGGTCGTGTGTAACGGTTGGTTTAGACTGGTTCCCTGTTCATACCTGGGTGACCTAGTTTTTTTGGGGTCCTGGTCAGGAGGGTTTTCTAATTTTAAAGTGCGTGTTTTGTGGGATTTAAAAACAGGGTTTTCATTTGTTCACACACACACACAACACACAAAACACACACACCACACACACACACAACAAAACACCACCACACCACAACCCCTACACAACACAC
>NW_023642315.1:0-7500 GCF_015228065.2 Penaeus monodon | reverse complement strand
GGTAACAAGAGAAAAACCTTGCCAACAAGCTTCCCCTTTGGAAGTGAGGCCTAGTTTGAATCTGAGAACTGTTACCTCATACTCAAACTTGTAGGCAAGGCAACTCCTAAAAAACATATTTATGAGTCATAACAACTGGCACACTTGTGTGATTGTACAGAGCAATTGAAACGTTTATGAATAGGTTAGGCACATAGAAGGCAGCGGAACTGTGGTGTGATAGTGCTTGGCAGGGTGGCCAAAACCCCAATGTTTCAGACATTGATGGGAAATGGGTCAGTATGATCAGACAGGGCATGACTCTGCCAATATAAATTTCATGGGGGAAGTCATGTCTACATAAAGTATTCTTGGCAATATTGGTGTAAGGCTTCTGGCAACCTCTGGGAGGTATAGTGTAACACTGTACTAGCACTAAATCATAGTCAGTGAGGCAGACAAGCAGGTCATTTCCACAGTCCAACCAATCAGCCAGGGAGATAAAAAAAAAAAAAAGCTCCAGTACAAATATTAACCCAATATCACCAAGAAAAAACTAGGAAAATTTTCCGTGCATGGCAACCGGACATACAGTAAAATAAGTGTATGGAGTGGTTACCTTGATGAAAACTAAGACACTTTTCATCTATGGCAAAAAGTGTGCAAATCGAAAATAAGGGAGATATAGGACAGACAAGAGAGAAGATCGCCCCTTCATTTTCTAAGTCCCTTCCATGCTTACCTCGCAAGAATCAAAACAAATGTGAAGCGTAACTCATTATTGCAATCTACAAGTAGTCCTTGTATTGCTACGCGCTTGTGAGAACGAATATTTTGTAATTATCAGTGTCCGTTTTCTCCAATTCATGTATTTAATGTGTTCTTTTACTTTTATTATACTTCATTTACGTGTTTTGGTAAGTATTTATGCTATTCTGTGGCGCGTTTTGCCACCAGGAGATTTGACAGGCCAACAATGCCATTACATCGAGAAGCGCCGGTGAAAAATGTTTCATTTCCAGTGCTGCATCGATTCCGGGTCATTTTTAAAGCCCTTTTGTGGATATACAGGACAAATAGATTTGGTCTCTATCACTTTTTTTTTTTGAACCCATCAAATGAAAAAAAAAGTGATTCGAAACCAAGCAATTGTGACCATAGACGGAAGTGAAGAAACGTTCAGTGTTTCACGATATAAAGGTAAGTGAATATATATATATATATATATATATATATATATATATATATATATATATATATATATAGGGAATAAATAGATCGTGGTGTATAAATCCCACAGGGTTAAGGTTAGGTTGGTTTATTGGTTAGGACGCAGTGTACAATTACCATGGGGGATGTGGAATCCCGTAGATTTTTGCCGAACAGTGGGTTTGGTTCCCTTAGAGTTTTTTTGAGTTGGTGCATTGGCTTTGAAAGCTGGCGGCAACATCCGTAGAGTTTTACTGTCTGATTTTAAGCGTTTTTTGTGCTTTTTTTTTTTACACACTTCTGTTCTCTTTTCCTCTTATTTCAGCCTGTTTTACCCCACAATTTCCCTGATCTACTTCATGCCCTCCCCTGCTATCGGGACTTATCAAATCACATCAAGATTGTCGCTGGAGAATGCAATAGAAATGATCATCAGATTCGTTCTCATCACATAAAAACAAATCTGATGATATAAATATTGTCAGGGAAGACCCGGTTGTCATTTTCGGAAAATTAACCAAAGGCTATGTCCATTTTAGAATTTTTTTGTAAAATTTCTCTGCACATAGATGTTTCTGCTTGTGCTTTGCCACAAAGGAGTCAGTTAGTCGACCTTGTGACCTTACCCAATTTCACCTTTCCTAGAATTTGCGGGAAAAACAATTCTTTAACTAATGCTGTGAATATCAATGGTGTTATTTTTATCATAGTCATGATAATTGCTGTAATGCTATTGCCATTAGTAACTGCAGTATAAGATAACATAAAATATTTTCAAAAATCAATGAAAATGGAAAACAGGTGAGACAGGTAGTACTCATAATTGGCTCATTGGTGACTTAGTACAAGTGGAGCCATCTACATGTAAGAACAATTAATAAAATAAATTCACAATGGGCATGGCATGTACGAACATGCCATGCCCGTCAGTTTTGGGTTAAGAAAGGAGTGAGGCTGGGCAGGAATGGGTTTGCCAGTAAGGTCACTCAGAGTAGATAAAACACAAGCCTGACTCAGATGTATCTATTACAAGCCATGAACAATCAAACACCTGCCAAGGGAAACTATGCCAATTTGTTTTTGGAGGTATTGATGTCAGAGCAAGGAACTGTAGGGTGAATCAAAAAGAATCAATCCCATTTGGCTGGGCTAAAGTGTACTCAAAAGGTGGGAGTAACAGAAGAATGAGGGCAAGAGAAAAAGGAGACAAAGACAAAACCGATGGAGAGTAGTAATAAGGGAGGAGGGACAGAAAATGAAGTAGACTGTAAATGAGATATTGGGAGAGATGAAGGGATGTGTTCTGGGTGGATGATTTGGAGTGGATCAAGTTGACAGTAAACATCAAGGAAAGGGTAGGAGTAGCAGTGGTCGAGGCAATGATCAGAAGAAAGGCAGGGAACCAAGTAGTCATATTCAGATAGGCTAGTTAATAAAAAGGCAAAAGTGTACAAAATAATCATTATTGAAATATGTGGGGAAGAGAAATAGTCCCTATGAGGGGAAAGGGCTAGACACTTAACTTAAAGGAAAACCCTTAAGACTGACACAAAGCGAGCCTCTCTGCCTTTCAAGCATGGCTCTTACACCTTATGATGTTGATATAAGAAGGGATTGAAGAAGAGAAGGAAAAGGGGGAGAAGGAAAGACCATGCAAAATTGGTTGAGGTGAGGACTAAAGCCCAAGGTAGGGGGTCATCCCCAACATTAGGCTTCAGTCTCCATCTCCTATGCAACCTCCCCCCCCCCCCCACAACAGCAGACATGGGGCTAGGGGGAGTCAATAGATATGAGATAGTATCTGGCAGCTAACATACCTGATCTAATTCTCTGTGAAGTGCAAACACAGCCTTCTCACGATTTGCAACAAGTTCTTCTAAATATTGGTATCGCAGCTTTTTACGTGCACGGCATTCTCTAGCACTCTGCCGACTCCGTTCTGCATAAAATTATTAATATTATGTATCATGCAAATGCAAGAAATAACATTCTCTAAATGACTGGACAGACCAGAGCATCATTTGAGAACATGATATTAAAGTTATGTTCAAATTCAGTAACAGGTGACTGTAATACCTAGTTTGGCCTTCATATCAGACTTGGCTTTGCGTCCAGGTTTCCTTCCTCTCTTGGTGCCTTCCCGCTTGCTGCCCTGAAAGATAAAAAAAAACAATGCAGAAAACCAAAAGGACAATTACAGCATAGTATATAAATATCTTTCGTACAAGTAATGCAGAGATGATAATGAATTCCAGATTTTACACACTATATCTTTGATGATGATAGACTCTTTTGGTTTATTACATTTCCTGAGTGTAATTTCTGACTATGCTGGGTAATGTATATAAAGTTATATCTCTAGATTTCCAGTGATACTCGGGGCCTGGTATATAGGATTGGTTGGTTGGAATGCAGAGAAGGAATGCAGCCTAAGGACTTCCCTTATAAAGAAAAAAAAATGAAAAAAATTATATATATATATATATATATATATATATATATATATATATATATATATATATATACATATATATATATATATATATATATATATATATATATATATATTATATATACACCTTGTCCTGGGTAAGACAATAAACTGCACCCTGGGGTTCCCTTGAACAAGGATAGCACCCTATTAGCTCCCTATACCAGGGTTGCGGTGAAACTGTCGGCAGCAGGGCAGTGGATATCTGGTGAAAACACCTTCAGTTCTACTGATTACTGGTTTCACCAAATAATATTTCTGGCGTATTACAGTGTAACTGTTTTAAAGCGGCAGAGATAGTTCCTCCTAGTTAGTTGGAGACTGCGAGTTGAGAAGGAGCCTGGGGGATTCCACTCAACTTTTCTTTTCTCCTGACAAACCTCTACACCAATGATTAAATACAGAAATGATAATTCATACCACATCGCCCGTCGCGTGGGTTATCAAGGGGCGCGTTATTCAGTGGGCAACCAGGCTGACAATGTTAAATATGCATCTGGAAGACAAAGAAGATAAAGAAAACATGTCCAATTAAGAAACACATTAAAAATTGGAACATGGAACGTAAGGAAAATGAAAGAGATGGGTAAATTACATACTGTCTGTAACGAAATGGATAGATACAACATTCAAATACTAGGAATAAGTGAGACCAATTGGAAAAGTAATGGAAGTTTCAAAACTAAAGAAACAAGACAGTTCTTTTTTCTGGAAAAGAAGAAGGAAATTATAGTCACAGAGTTGCTATGATTCTCACGAAAAAAACTGCAAATGCACTAATTGGGTACAGCCCAATAAATGATCGCATTTTAAAAGTCAGAATACAAGCAAAACCTCATAACATTAGTATTATACAATGCTATGCACCAACCAACATTGCAAGTGATGAAGAATGGAAAATTTTTATAACACTCTCCAAGATACTTTAGACACAATCTCTAACAGAGATGCCAAAGTAGGAAAAAATGATCTAAAAAATGACACCTGTGGAAAATTCGGCCTTGGAGATATAAATGAAAGAGGTAAAGATTTTATTGAATTCTGTAGTACAAATAATCTAGTTATAGCAAATACATTGTTCCAACAACACCCAAGACACTTGTACACGTGGTTTTCACCAGACAAAAGAACAAACAACTAAATTGACTACATTGTGCTGAACCAAAATTGAAAAGTTGCATAAAAAATGCCGACAAGACCTGGTGCCGACTGCAACAGTGACCACCAACTACTAACTATCGACATTAAAATAAGACTCAAAAAGATGGAGCGTCCAACACCACCTCTAAAGCTCAACTACAAAACTCTTGATAACAATTACAAAATTACAGTGTCAAACAAATTTGAAATACTCAATCAATGTGAAGATGATAAAACACCAAATGAGTTGTGGGAAGAAGGAAAAGAACTCTTGCTGAGTGCTGCTTAAGAAACTATCGCCAAAAAGAAAAAGACAAATTCCCCCTGGATATCTGAAAAAACACTAAGTGAAATTGAAACAAGAAGATGCCTAAAATCAAAGGGTATCAATAATCCAGTTGAAAAGGTAATTTACAAAAAACAAAATACAAAAATTCAAAGATTATTGCGACAAGATTAGGAAAAATATTTAAATGAACATTGCCAGAGAATTGAAAACTGTTCTATCAATAAGACAACTAAAGAACTCTACCAAGGAGTACGAAACATCACACGAAAATTTAAACCTACAATGGACACTATCAAAACTGAAGATGGACTTGTTTTATGTGATGGAAAAGAAGTCAAAGATAGATGGAATCAATATTGTTCCAACCTATACAAAAAGATAAAGATCTAACAACAACATTAATTAGACTCAATGACAGCGAAGATGAACCACAGCCACTGCTAGACGAAGTTATAAAAGCCATAAAAGATTAAAGAATAACAAGAGCCCGGGAATAGATGAAATAACAGCAGAACTAATCATGATGCTGGTGAAAGTGTTGAATACTTCTTCTACAAACTTTGTACAAAAATATGGAACAAAAGAAGATGGCCAGAAGACTGGGTAAAATCAGTCTTTACTAACATACCTAAAAAGGTGACACACTCCATTGCAACAATAACAGGACAATTACATTAATAAGTCACAGCAGCAAAATTTTGTTGAAAATTATTGCTGAAAGAATGAAGTTGAAGTTGAGAGAAGAAATTGCAGATCAACAAGCAGGTTTTCGCCCTGGAAAAGTTACGAGAAACCAGATTCTAAATCTAAAATTAATCATAGAGAAAAACAGAGAACATCAAAAAGACCTATACCTGTGTTTCATCGATTACTTGAAAGCTTTTGATACTGTTGATCACGATATCCTCTGGAACAACATGAACGATATGAAATTTCCAAAACACATCATCCAACTAATAAAAGCCATGTATGACCAACAACAAGCAACTGTAAGAACCACATATGGGTTAATAGAATGGTTCGAAGTCAAACAAGGAGTGCGACAGAGTTGCATTCTGTCTCCGCACCTCTTTAACATATATTCTAAAACAATTATGAGAGGTGCTCTAGAGAATTTTGAAGGAACTGTAGATGTTGGAGGATACAAAATATCAAATCTAAGGTATGCCAATGATATAGTTTTGATTGCCAGCAGTATCACTGAACTACAACAACTACTAGATAAAGTTAGAGAAGCAAGCGAAAAGGCTGGCTTGTTTCTTAATGCCAAGAAAACTAAGATCATGAAGATTCAAAGATAACCGGCAATGAACAATGATGAACAATGATGATCAATGGAATGATTGTGGAAAATGTGAAAGAGTTCACATATCTTGGAGCTGTTTTAACTAATACATATGATGATTCACCGGAGATAAAAAGAATAATTACCATTGCCAAAAATGCCATAATTGCTCTCAATAACATCTGGAAAGACCGAAGCATTACCTTACGGACAAAGCTGAGGTTATTGAACTCATTAGTTTTCCCAATTGCATCATATGGTTCTGAGTGTTGGGTGCTGAAGTAGATAGACAAGAAAAAGATCAATAGTTTTGAAATGTGGTGTTACAGACGAGTACTGCATATTAGCTGGACAGAGAAGCGAATGATGAAGTGCTGAGAAAAATAAATTGTAAAGACCGGCTGTTGGACATCTTGAACAGGAGGAAATTAAAGTTTATTTGTCATGTGATGAGATGTAAAAGTATTGAGAAAGACTTGCTGACAGGGATGGTGATAGGAAACAGAGGAAGAGGCAAACCGAAGACAAGACTGAGCGACAATATCAAAGATATTTGCGGGCTGTCGATGGTACAAGTGGAAAGAAAAGCGTAAGATCGAGTTGAGTGGCGAAGGATGGTGGAGAGGTCCACGGCTGCTCAAACATAAGCATACCGTTATTGATGATGATGATATATATATATATATATATATATATATATATATATATATATATATATATATATATATATTGGTTTTATTATTCTAAAAAATCAACAAAGTGTGTGAGAAACCAGAAAATAAAGAGGCAGTGTACCCTTACCCATTTCAAGGTGAAGTCTCCTCCCTCTGAATAGCTTGATAAATTGGTAACAGTAATATACAAAGAAAACTTAATGAACAAAAAAATGTAGGTAAGGTCACAGATTAATATCTATGTAATTATTGTAATATGGTCTACATTACAAACTACAAATTTTAGTCAAAATTATTCTTAGTCAATAAAAATGAGAAAAAATAAAATAAGTTTTCATTGACAGCTAAAATCTTCTTTTTTTTATTGCAATTTATCTCTTAAACATTATATGCCTTATTAACTTTTATGTTGAGGGGCCAGCAAACCTGGCAT
>NW_023642314.1:0-9925 GCF_015228065.2 Penaeus monodon | reverse complement strand
CCCAACTTCAATTTTCCCCCCCCCGAAAACGGATTTTCCGGATACGTTGAGACAAGTGTACGGGGGGCTCACAGTAAAATATGAGGGAAAAGGCCCCACGTGCCGGTATTTGGATTAACACTTCGATGATGAATAAGCTGTATACTTGGATAAAAGGCTAGCTTGCTCTTTCCCTCAGTAGTACATGTGGGCAGGCTTACAAAATCCTAATAATTTTGTCGTTTGTGCGGCCGGGGCTTTTCGTTTGTGTGTAGGGCCCCGGGGCCGTAAGCAGCACACACACACAACAATAAAATTTATAGTAATCTATAACACAAACATATAATATATATTATTATATATGTGTGTGTGTGTGTTTTGGGTGTGGGGTGTGGTGTGTGTGTGGTTTGTGGGTGTGTGGGGTGTGTGGTGTGCGCGCGCATGTAAGATGTGTTAAAATAAAGACACACACACACACAAGAACAAAGAAAGACAATTTTTTTTCTTTTTAATTTTACAAGATTTCTCAAAGAGATCTGTGGGTCCGCAAATTGTTTCACAATAAAAATTTAATGAGTTCAGTGTCAGGAATTTAAAACCAAAATTTTGTTAGTTAGTTAAATATATTTAATATTGTTACCCATGTTATACGCCCAAGTTCTTCTGTGAACTCTGTAAGTAGAGGCAGACCACACAACACAACACACACCACACACAGCAAGTTTTTTCAAATTTTTACTTCTCATCACATGCCCAATAAATTTTAGTTTCTTTTGTTCAAGATGCCCCAACAGCGTCCACAATATATTTTCTCGATCATCATTCGTTTTCTTTTCATTAAATACCAGTTAAACATAGTATGTCTGTAACCCCATAGTTCAAAACTATGCCCTTTTTTTCTTGTTATTTTTCAACACCAGCATCGAACCATATGACGAAATTTGGGAAAAAACTAATGAGTTCAGTAACCTAGCTTTTCCGTAAGGAAAGTTCGGTTTTTCCGATTTTATTGAGAGCAACGTGGCTTTTTTGGGCAATGGCAATTCTTCTTTTTATCCCCGGTGAAAAATCATATGATTAGAAAAAAACACTCCAAGAAAGTAAATTTTTCACATTTTCCACAACCACCCCATGATTGAACATGTTCATCACGTTCTTTGCCAGTTATCTCGAATCTTCATATCTTGTTTTCTTGCATTAAGAAAAAAACCAGCCTTTTCGTTGCTTCTCAACTTTATCTAGTAGTTTTTTAGTTCAATGATACTGCTGGAAAATTAAAACTTTTCTTTGGCGTATTTTAGTTTTGTTTTTTGTACCCCGACATCTACAGTCCCAAAAATTTCTAGACCCCCATCAAAATTTGCTTCAGAAAATTTTAAAAAGGTTTTTGCGGAGAGAGAATGCAACCTTCTGAACCTTGGTTGACTTCGAAACCATTCTGTTAATCAAAGTGGTTCTTACATTGTTTGTTTTTGGTCTCGGGCTTTTTTTAGTTGGATGATGTGTTTGGAAAAAATTTCCCTATCGTCATATTCCAGGGGATTCGGATCAACAGATCAAAAGCCCTCGAGAAATGGGAAAAACAGGAAAGGTCTTTTTGATTTTCTCATTATCTCAATTTTAGATTTAAATCTGGTTTCTGGTCCCTTTTTCCGGGGGCAAAAAGCCGCTTGTTCGTCTGCAATTTCTTCTCTTAACTTAAAATTTCATTTTTTCAGCAATAATTAGAAAAAAAAATTGCGCTGTGACTTATTAATGCAATTGTCCTGTTATTTTTGCTTGGAGTCTCACCTTTTTTAAATATGGGTTTAAAGAATGATTTTCCCTAGTTTGGGGCCATCTTCTTTTATTCCAAATTTTCGTAAAAGTTTGTAGAAGAAGTATTCAACACTTTCCCCATCATTCTTGATTAGTTTGCTGTTATTTCATCTTTTCCCCGGGGCCTGTTATTTTTATTTTTTTTAGGCTTTTTATAACTTCGTTAGCTGGCGGTGGTCATCTTCGCTGTCAGAGTCTAATAATGGGTTAGATTTTTTTTTTGTATAAGTTGGAGCAATATTGTTCCATCTATCTTTGATTCTTTTCCATCACATAAAATAGTCCATTTTCATTTTTGGTGTCCTTTGGGGTTTAAATTTTCGTGTAATGTTTTATTTCTTTCGTGGGTTTTAGTTGTCTTTTTTGATAGAACAGTTTTCAATTCTCTGTAAATGTCCTTTTAAAATTTTTTTTTTACCTCGTCGCATTAATTTTTTTTTAAATTTTCTGTTTTTTGGTTTTTGAAAATTACTTTTTCAAGGGATTTTTGATCCCTTGTTTTTAGGATTTCTTTTTTAAATTTCCTTGGGTTTTTCTTCAGATATCCAGGGGGAATTTCCCTTTTTTTCTTTCTGCGATAGTTTTTTAAGCACGCTTAGCAGGAGTTCTTTTCCTTTCCTACAACTCTTTGGGGTTTTTTCAAACTTCACATTGATTGAGCAATTAAAAATTGTTGACACTGAATTTGTAATGTTTTCAAAAGTTTTTTAGTCGAGTTTAGAGGTGGGTTTGGGCGCTCCATTTCAGTTTATTTGAAAAATCGGTAGTTAGTAGTTGGGTCACGTTGCAGTCGGCACCAGGTCTTTTCCCTTTGGGATTTTTTATACAACTTTTTCCATTTTTTGGGTTTAACACAAAGTAGTCAATTGGTTGCGTGTTTTTTTTGTTTAAAACCCCGTGTCAAATTTTTGGGGGGTGTTGGAAAAAAGTGTTTGGATAACTAGTTATTTGTACTACGAATTCAATAAAATTTCACCTCTTTTTTTATATCTCCAAGGGGAATTTTTCCCCGATGTAATTTTTGATCTTTTTTTCCTACTTTTGGGGTTGAGGTTCCCCATAATTACTTTCATCTCTGTTAGGATTGGGTCTAAATTTCTTTTAGAGTGTTTTAAAAAATTTTTCCCTTTCTTATTTACTTGCAATGTTTGGGGGTGTATGCACTGTATAATACTAATGTTATGAGGTTTTTCTTGTATTCGACTTTTAAAAGCAATATTTTTTAGGCTGTACCCCAAATTTGTGCATTTGCATTTTTTTCGTGGAATCATAGAAATCCGGACTATAATTCCCTTTTTCTTTCCAGAAAAAAAAACGGTCTTGTTTTTTTTTAGTTTTGAAAATTTCCCTTACTTTTTCCCAAATTGGTCTCGGATCCTAGTATTTGAAGTTGTATCATCCATTTCGTTCAGACAGCATGTAATTTACCCCTTCTTTTATTTTTTCCTTTCGCCCCGTTCCGATTTTTTAAAGTGTTTTTTTAAATTGGACAGTTTTCTTTTTTTCTTTGTCTTCAGAAGGGTTTTAAAATTTTCAGCGGTTGCCCACTGAACAACGGCCCCCTTTAAACCCACGTGAGGGCGAGTGGATGAATTACATTTCTGTATTTTAAAATTTGGGGAGAGGTTTTTCAGGAGAAAAGAAAAATTAGGGAACCCCAGGTCCTTTTTTAACTATCTCGCCGCTTTTAAACAGTTAACCCCAATAGCCCGACATATTGTTTGGTGAAACCAGTAGCAGTAGAACGAAGGGGTTTTCACCAGATATCCACTGCCCTGCTGCTGAAGTTCACCGCAACCCGGGATAGGGAGCTAAAAGGGTGCTATTTTTGTTCATGGGGAAACCCCGGGGAGTTATTGTCTTCCCAGGACTACATATAATATATTATATATTTTAAAATATATATATATATTATATATATAATAATATAAATATATATATATTATAAAATAAAAATATAGGTGTGTGGGGGTGTGTTTTTGTGTAATTTATAACATATTACCACACACAGACCAACACACACACAAAACACACCCCCACACACACACACACACACACACACAAAAAATAATATAATTATATATAATTATATATATATTTTAATAAATTTTTTTGTGGTTCTTGAAAAACATTAATAGCGGTTTGGGTATGTCTCTTTTTACTTGAATCTTTTTTCGCACCCCGAAGACTCCTAATTTTTGTCGCTTTAAAACCCGTCGCTTTAACTAAACCCAGGGTTTAAACAAAAACCTTTTGTCAGCTTTTTTTTTTTTTTTTTTCTGTCGGTTTCCAGTAAAAATTGAATTTACTTTTCCCTTTTTAAAAATTCAGATGTATCAAAATTTCCTTAATATTTTTTTACAATAAAGTGCAGATAGTGTAGGTGTATTTAATTTTTCGGTATTACTTTATTGTATAATTAAAATAATTTTTTCATTAATACCATTTATAATAAATAATAATAATAATTTTTTAGCAGTATCATTATCTTCATCACCATTTTCATCATTTTCATAAAATTTTTTTTCATAAAAAAACCCCCATACCATTTTCATTTCACTGCAATAGTTTTTCCCAAGTGCCCGTAAACAAACATCTAATATCCTTTGACCAGTATGCAAAGGAAAGGGAAAAGGGGGGGTAAAAGCAGGCGAGAGAAGGCAAAATGAAAAAAGCGAAAAAGGGAAGGGAGGGGGGGTAAAAAGCGCGGAAAATTAATCTAAATAGTGAAGGAGAGAGAGAGAGATTGAGAGAGAGAGGGGAGAGTGAGAGAGAGAAGAGAGAGGAGAGAGAGAGAAGGAGGGGAAGAAGAAAGGAGAGAGAGAAGGAGAGAGGGCTAGATTCAAAATCCTGCTACGGGTAAGGGGTTGACAAAACTTGAAAAAGTTTCCCATAAAAAACAAAGGGGCCAAAGTTTTTTTTTTAATATCACAAAATTTCTTTTTCGAGTTTCTGTGGAGTCCCCAATTTTTTTACAATAGCAAATTTAAAGAGTCGGTACTTAAAAAAACCCAAATTGGTTAGTTTATTTAAAAGCACAGGGGTGAGCAAGCCGGATATTTTTATTATAACAAGCATTATACTCGTATAGTAGCATACGATAAAAATTTTGGTTTAAACATATGATTGTATTATATCAGTTAAAAATAAGAATAGGGGTTTTTTTGCTTATTCCCAAAACCCCGATATACTTTTTGGGGGGGAAAAAAGGCTATTACATTTGATTTTTGGGCCATCAGATGTAATAATTTTGATAAACATGCACCCCCTCGAGTTTTTCAACTTTGTAAGATTATCCACACAAAGCGTACGACATGCCTCGTTTTTTTTCATGATTCTTTTTCATCCAGGTGTAATTTATAAATTTCTTGCCCCTTTTGTCTAGTGTGTTCAGAGTGGGGAAGGGACTCTGGAATCGCATAAAAAAACCCCGTGAGCCTTAAATTAACATAAAATCCGGGGGCTAGAATATTTTGCAAAACTTTTTCCTACTACGTGGTGCTGCTCTGTCTTTTTGGGAGCGTGTAAAAATACACTTTGGTCCGACATTTTCCATGGTAGGACAGAAATCCATGGGGGTTTTATAGGGTAGTTCAGGAAAATTTTCACATGAGCTTATAGCCATGGATTGAGTATAAACGGGTTGTCTTTCGAAGTTAGCTCTTGTTTTCTATGCCCAAGTGTTTTTGGAACCTGTACAGTAGAGGGTACTCTAATTGATTTGATCTAAATTTTTTTTTTATCGAGTTATAAAACCACATTCAGAACCCCTTGTTGAAAGATATCAACGTCTGCGCATTCATCCTGGATGAGGATTTACTGAAATGTCATCGGCATAATAAATAAGGAGTAATTGCAACAAGTGATAATCGTCTAGTAATCTATGCTTAGGATGTTAAATAGCATGGATAATTAAAACTCCTATGGGTGCTGAGTTCCCAACATTTTTGTATGAGTATTTTTAAGCACCCGAAGGAGCCTGGGGCCCGGTCAGTTCAATGGAACTTTTGAATCCATGTAAACAGCTTCCCTGTATACCCAAAGGTAGTAGCTGTTCAACGTATTTTTCTGTGGCAATGCAAAAGGCATGTTGGAAAATGCTGGGTTTTAGTTTGTCAAGACTTGCAAAACAGTGCTGATGTACGTCCGGGGGAAATTCATACATCGGGAGATAAAAAAAAGCTTCAGAATTCTTCCAAGTACTTTTCCCGACAGGAGGGCAAGGAAAAAGGGTCTGTATTTGTCAGCATGGATAAGCTTTTTAAAACAGGGGCTTGGGGGATTCCTGTGATAAAAATTTGTCTAATAGGTGTAAATGTGGGTTGCCTGCTAAGAGCAACTGCCGGAACGGTGCTTTTTCAATTTCAACGAGGGGGAGTATTAGCCCATTTTATTAAGCTTTTTTGATGACTTATTGAATTGATCTTTTATCCTTTGGAAGTAAGTTCAACTGAGAATTCCCCCCCCACCGCTCAGCAGTAGTTCCCCGGGCTCATATATTTGCAAAGTATTTTTTTATACTTAATACCCTAAGACCTTCATGGAGGGTGTTACCCGATATGACTAGAATAGCATTATAAGTGAAATTTCTTGATCACAGAGTATTATCTGGATAGATTTAAAATATAAATTTTAGTCAAAAATTTGAAATCGTATATCTGGCATACAGACACCACAAAATTAATATTTCTGAGTAAATAAATATCACCGACTTTTTTAGTTCTAAAAAGAAGTAATTTGAAAAAAAAATCATGTAAAATTTCAATTTAAAAGCATATAATATGGAATATTAGCATAGTAGTTTTTTTTTTGAATACGGGTAGAGGGTGTCTTCAAAAATTTGCATGATATGTAATTCTGATTTATACTAAGAGAACGAGAAAAAAAATCTAGAACGACTAATTTTTTTTCCACGGGTTTACTTGAAAACCTACGAGTATACCATCCCCTCAACAAAGTGACATAACACTGTCATGAAAAATTAAAAAGACGTTTTTTATAAAGTGTTTATTCTTACAGGAATGAAGCAGAAAAAACTGAGATATCTAGCATAAGCCCCCAAGAGAGCAATACAAGAGGAACATACTACCCGTTTTTCCCCCTCCTCTCCCTCCCATTTAGTTCACTTTAATTTTACAAAATAGCGGAGTGAGCGCCCAACAGCGTTGTTAACTGAGAATTGGGCGGCGACAAGAAATGGTAAAACCCACGTGGTTACGTCTCTGCAATTTTAACGCAAACGATGTCATTTTATACTTCGCTGAGAAAACCCTCTTTCTCGGCTGTAAGACAGACATTCACTTAGGGTGTTCGCTCTTTCCGCCAAAACCTCATCATTTCAGAGTTTATTAAAAAAGGGATGAAACCTAGCTTACCCTCATCACCCCAACACCTTGCCCTATAGACCGTTTTCTTTGACTAGTACCATATAATTTTGTTTTACACAGCCTTAAATTTTATTTTTATTTATTTAAAAATTAAAAAAATTTTTATTTTTTGCTTGTCTTTTTTATTTTTTGCTTATGATCCTGAATATTGTTGTAATATTTTTTAAATACCCATGTAAGTTTAGATTAGAACAAAAGTTTATTGCTAACGCCTTTTGGTTTGGTTTATTTTTACAGCATAAGATGGAAATTTTTGAAATGACTTAATAAAAATTATTCTTTTCCTCTTCGTTTTCTCTCTCTCCCTGCCCTGTATATTGCAGCTTTTCCCTCTAGCATCTTTTGACCCCCTTCAAAACCGAAACTAAAAGCTTATTTACATGAATCAGGGAATACCCTCAGCAGAGAGGAAAATCCATTTTATTCCGTAATACCATCAAACTAACCTTGATTGCCTGCAGCCTGAAAAACCTAGCGACTGATTGCAAAAGCATCCCAGAAGGAGATTTTTTCGAGTATGCTGATAAAAAACTCTTCTTACTGGGTCCCGTCTTTTTCTGTGATCAGAAAAATGCTCTTAAAAAGGGGAATGTGGAAGAAAAAAACATTTTTGCTATTCGTATCCACCTAAAAAAAAGGGGGAAATTTAAATATCTGATATTTATTATTCACAAAAATTTTGAACCCCAAAACTTTGTGGAGAAACAAGGGCGGCAGTCATATTTGGGGCCGTTTAAATGGGGGGGTAGGGGGGCGGTGGCCCCGGGGGGGCAGGTTTTCTCGTAAAGTTTTTTTTGTTTCAGTGAGAGTATGTTTTCCATAAACCAGAACTTTTTTCTAGTTGGGGTAACAGTCCCATTCACACATAAAATGTGGTAAAGGCATGGCATTGCCTAAACACCGACTTAAACCCCACGAACAGTTTGGGGCGGCTAAAAATTTAAATGCAGCATGGAAAGGCGTGCAGCGAGAAGGGCAAAAGCGGCACGGAACTGCGGCATCCTGCCACGATGGTGGAAGCTGTTTTTTTAGCAGGGAAAGGAAAAAGAAATATTCAAGTAAAGTCCTTTAAAATCCCTAAAAACAGGGGAAAAAGTGGAAGTTGCATTTAAGGCACGAAAAAAACATGAGTAAACGATATTTTTTTTTAAACAGGGCAACCCCCCGCCGCTGAGGGTTGTTGCCCTGTCCCCTTACCGTGAGTATTTATTTTTAAATAGTTCATATTTATTTTTATTATTTTATTTTAAGAGGCCATAATTTCTCCCAAAATGCGGACCCTTTTGTTTTGTGGGAAATCCGGGGGGACTTTGGGAGTACACAGCAGCATGCAGAATGTCAGAACGCGGGGGGCAGATTTTGGGTCTGCCGGTGGAAATTTGGGGAGGTGTTTTTAACACGGTGTTGGTATGGTATTCCCCCGCCCGAGACATTTTACCCCCTCAGGTAACATACAACTATACAAGCAGTGTTTTGCAGGCGTGGTTTCGGTAATACCCGAGATTACGCTGTGCCAATCTCAAATCGCTAGCCCTTAACGCTTACGGACACCTGTATAGAAACCCCCCCTCCTCCCCTCCTTAGATGATGCGGGTTTTGTGGTTGTTTTTCATGTGTGTATAACCCCTTTGCCGCGCGCGCGCGGGGGGTTTATGTTGTGTGTGGGTGTGTGTGGTGTGTTGGGGGGGTGTTGTGTGGTGTTGTTGTGTGTATATGCTTTTTTTTTTCTTTCTTTTTTTCTTGAAGTGCCCTACCTACAAGGACTTTGGCGATCAGGTTTTTTCCAGATTTTTTTTGGGAAATTTTAGAGCGGTGGTTTGCCGTTGCCTTGCCTGGTGTTTTTTTTCGAGTCACCCTTCTATTTAACCCCGTTCTCGGACGTCACGATTTGGGGGCTTGCCCCCCCAGTGGCTAGGTAGGCAAACCCGGGGAAATCCTTTCCAAGGGGAAAAACGCCCGGCCGGGACTCGAAACCCCCGAAATAGATTGCCGTCGTGACAGTCTTAAGTCGATGCTCTAACCCCCGGGCCCCCGCGGCCACATATATTGCGTAGTATGTCAAAAAAAATAAATATATAATATTATATATTTTAATATATATATATATTTTATAAGTGTTTTATGAAAAGATTTATTTTTTATTGATGGATTTTATATATATTTTTTCACCCCTTTTTGGGCCTTCCATTGTTTTTTTCAAAATTTTTTGCTATTTTACAAAGTATAAAAAATTTAATGTCACGGCCTCCCGCGGCCTTTTTACTTTCTTGAAAAAAAATTCGTTGTTCAACGCCCAGGATGCGTTTTCTCCTCACCTAACATTTTAACATATTTTTTAAAAAAACTGACATACATGGCTGACGATTCAGCTAGAACATGTGAAAGGACGGGATAAGTTAAAAAATTTACCTAAGAGGCCCCATTTAAACAAAAATAAAAGTGGACCGTGCTAATTTTCACCTATACAAACAAAATAGCATTTTTGCAGCCTCCTGGTTTTCTATTTGACTTTTTTCCGTTTATTATTTACTGATTTTTCCTTTTATTTTCCCCCTGCATTGCACGTTTTATGCAGCCCATCCCTTTTATTCTCCCTGGACTCTTAACGGTGACTTTTTATCTTTCAAAATTTCCATCTTGAGTCAAATGAGATTTTGGCTGTGAAAATCCCCAAAAGGGCATATCCCGTGGAATATCAGCATTTGCAGTGGTAGGGGATTTAAAAAATTTCAAGGGAAAGG
>NW_023642313.1:0-9925 GCF_015228065.2 Penaeus monodon | reverse complement strand
TATAATCTTAAATTATAATACAATAATATCGTTTTTAAATCATTATTTAATATCTTATTTTAATTAAATATCGTTATTCTGTAATTATACTGTTATAATGATTATTTTTACAATTATACTACCATAAAAATAATAATAATGATAATTATAAAAATAATGATATTAATAACAATATTTAACAATTCGTTTATTAAAAATTATACTTATTATTATTATTATTTTTTATTATTACAGTTATAATATTTTTGGAAATAATACTAATAATTAAAGTAATAATAATAATAAAAATAATAATAATAATAATAATAAAAAATGATAATAATAATAATAATAATAATAATATAATAATATAATAATATAATAATGATAAAAATGATAAATATAATAATTTTGATAATAATAATAATACAAAATCATCAAATGTTATCCAGATTCTCTTTTTTCTCACTTTTATCATCATTATTGTCATGATTAATAGAATTCAGGTAATTATTATCATTATTACCCTAATAATTGCCAGAATCATCAATGAATGGAAAAAACGTCATTTGGAGTCTACTCTCAAAAGGCTATATTTTCGCTAGATTTTGCGCTTTTCGACTTTTGGGTTTTTTTTTTTCTTTTTCCTTTTTTTTTTTATATATTGGACACAATTCCTGTTATTTCATCATTATTATCATGTTTTATCATCATTATCATCATTATCATCATCTTTATCATCATTATTTCAATTATTATCATCTTATTGCAATAATTTCATTATTATTGCAATTATTGCAGTTATAATATATTTTTACATCTATACTAATAAAAACTACAATAATAATAGTAATAACAAAATTTAAAAACATAAAAACGTTTTTATAATCATTATTTATATCATTATTTTAATTAATATCGTTATTACGTAATTATTACTGTTATAATGATTATTTTTACAATTATACTACCAGTAAAAATAATAATAATGAAAATTTATAACAATAATGATATTAATAACAATATTATAAAAATTTTCGTATTATTATAATTATCTTATTATTATATTATTTGTTATTATTACAGTTATAATATATTTTTTGGCAATAATACTAATAATTAAAGTAAATAATATATAATAATAATAATAATAATAAAAATAATAATAATAATAATAAAATAAAAAATAATGAAAAGGATAATAATAATGATAATAATAAATAATGATAATATGATAATAATGAAAATAATAATGATAATAGTATAATACTAATAATCATCAAATGTTATCCAGATTCTCTTTATTCTCACTTTTATCATCATTATTGCCCATGATTAATAGAATTCAGGTAATTATTATCATTATTACCCTAATAATTGCCAGAATCATCAAATGAATGGAAAAAACTCATTTTGGAGTCTACTCTAAAAAGGCTATATTTCGCTAGATTTTGCCGCTTTTTTCGACTTTTGGGCATTTTTTTCTTTTTACCTTTTTATTTATTATATATGAGACACAATTCCTTGCCCTTATTATATCATTTATTATCCATGATTATCATACCATTATTATACGTTATCCTCCATCAGTATCATCATTATCATCATATCATCATCATTATCATATCATTATTGCCAATTATTCCATCATCATGTATTGCCCAATAATGTATCATTAATTATTGCAATTATTGCAAGTTATAATATATATTTTTACATCTAACTAATAACAACTTACAATAATAAATAGTAATAACCATAATAATATAACAATAAATAAAGTTTTTCAATAATAATCATGTTATTTATATCATTTATTTTAATTAATATACGTTATTACTGTAAGATATTATCTGCTATATATGATCTATTTTAACAATTATCACTCACCAGTAAAATAAAATAATGCAGAATTATAACAATAATGATATTATTAATAACAATTATATAACAATTCAGTATTATTATAATTCATACTCTATTACTATATATCTATTATGTTTTATTATTATCAGAGCTTATAATATTATTTTGACAATAATAATAAGCTAATTAAAGTAATCATAATAATAATAAATAATAATAATAATAATGATAATAATAATAATGTCAACAGCAATAATCAATAATAATTATAATAATAATACAATCAATCAATAATAATGATAATAATGTAATAATGAATAATAATGATAATAAAAATCGATAATAGTAATCAATATATATCAACAGTCCAAATGTTTATCCAGATTCTACATTTATATCTCACCTTTCTATCCATAATCTTCATTGTCATGATTAATAGCAATCTCAGGTAATTATATAATATTATTAACCCTAATAATTAGCCAGAATCCATCAAATGAATGCGCGAAAAAAACAGTCATTTTCGGAGTCTACTACTCAAAAGGCTATATTTGCTAGCATTTTGCCGCTTTTCGACCTTTGGGATCTATTTTTTTATCTTACCTCTATTTTTTATTTATATATAAGGACACAATTCCTCAGTTATTATCATACATTAATTATAATTAGAATTATATCATAATTATCGTTCTCATCATCCATCTCATCATCATTTTATCATCATTAATCATCATCATTATCATCATTATATAGCAATTATTATCAATCATTCATTAATTGCCAATAATTATCATTAATTATTGCAATTATTGCAGCTTGATAATATATATTTTACATCACTATACTCAATAACAACTACAATAATAATAGTAATAACAATAATAATAACAATTTTAATAAACGTTTTTATAATCCAGTCGTTATCATCATTATTTACATAATTTAATATCGCTTACATTACTGTAATTATTACTAGTTATAATGATGTAATATTTTACAATTCATACTACCAGCTAAAAATAATAATAATTGATAATTATCACAATAATGATATTAATAACAATATGGTATAACAATTCGTATTATTTAATAATTATACTTATTCTTATTATGTAGTGTTTATTATTACAGTTTATAATATATTTTTGCGCCAATAATATCTAATAATTAAAGTAATAAGAATAATTAATAAATAATAAATACAATAATAATAATAATAAAATAAATAATAATAACTAATAATAAATCAATAATAATAATAAATGCATAATAATGTATAATAATGATAATAATGATAATATAATGCATAATAAGTAAATAATACTAATAATCATCAAATGTTATCCCCAGATTCTCTTTATCTCACTTTTATCATCATTATTGTAACCATAGATTAATAGAATTCAGCGTAATTATATTATAATTATATATACCCCTAATAATTGCAGAAATCATCAATATCGAAGAGCAGAAATAAACGTCATTGGAGTACTAACTACTCAACATAGGAACATATATGAGTTCGATAGATTTTGCCGCCTTTTTTTTTTTTTTTCGACTCTTGCCGGTTTTCGGATTTTTTTTCTTTATACCTTTTTTTTATTATGTAATTATGGAACAATATCCTGTTATTATACATCCATTACTATCATGAATTCTATCATCATATTATCGGTCTAATCATCACTCATTATCATCATTATCATAATTAATCATAATATTATCATAGTTATTGCCAATGATATCATATCATCTATTCTGCAATAATTATCATTATTATTGCAATTATTTGCAGTATATAATATAATATTTTTTACATCATATACTAATAACAACTACCAATAATAAATAGTCGTTTACTAACAATTATATAAAATAACAATAATAACCGTTCTCTTATAATCATTATTTATATCATTAAATTTTAATTAATCATCGTTATCTACTGTAATTATCATTACTGTTAATAATGATTTATTTTACAATTATACTACCAGCCTATAAAATAATAATAAGGAGAAGTCATAGAACAATAATAGCATGATTAAAACAATGATTCATAACAATTGCGCATAAAGGATCGTATAATTCTAATACTATTAATATTATTATTGTTCCTATTATCTATTATTACAGTTTATCAATCATATTTTTTGGCAATAGTACTAATATTAAAGGTAATAATAATAATAATAATAATAATAATAATAATAATAAATAATAATAATAAATAATATAATAATAATAATATAATAATGATAATAATGATAATAATGATAATAATAATGATATATTAATATATAATAATCATCAAATGTTATCCAATCTTTATTCTCACTTTTATATCATTATTGTCATGATTAATAGAATTCAGGTAATTATTATCATTATTACCCTAATAATTGCCAGAATCATCAAATGAATGGAAAAAACGTCATTTTGGAGTCTACTCTCAAAAGGCTATATTTCGCTAGATTTTGCCGCTTTTTCGACTTTTGGGATTTTTATTCTTTTACCTTTTTTTATTATATGGACACAATTCCTGTTATTATCATCATTATTATCATGATATCATCATATTATCTTATCATATCATATCATCATTATCATCAAAATCATCATCATTATCATCATTATTGCAATTATTATCATCATTATTGCAATAATAATAATAATATTGCAATAATTGCAGTTATAATATTATTTTTACATCTTATACTAATAACACAATATAACAGCTAATAACAATAATAATAACAATAATAACGTTTTATATCATTATTTATATCATTATTTAATTAAATATCGTTATTACTGTAATTATTACTGTTATAATAATTATTTTTACAATTATACTACAGTAAAAATAATAATAATGATAATAATAACAATATTGATTTTAATAACAATAATTATAACAATTCGTATTATTATAATTATACTTATTATTTTTATTGTTATTATTACAGTTATAATATATTTTTGGCATAATACATAATAAAGTATAATAATATAATAATAATAATAATAATAATATAAATAATAATAATAATAATAATAATGATAATAATGATAATAATGATAATAATGATAATAATAATGATAATAGTAATAATACTAATAATCATCAAATGTTATCCAAATTCTCTTTATTCTCACTTTTATCATCATTATTGTCATGATTATAGAATCAGGTAATTATTTTCATTATTACCCTAATAATTGCCAGAATCATCAAATGAATGGAAAAAACGTCATTTTGGAGTCTACTCTCAAAAGGCTATATTTCGCTAGATTTTGCCGCTTTTTCGACTTTTGGGATTTTTTTCTTTTACCTTTTTTTATTATATATGGACACAATTCCTGTTATTATCATCATTATTATCATGACTACCATCATTATTATCGTTATCATCATCATTATCATCATTATCTCATATCATCATCATTACATCATTATTGCAATTATTATCATCATTATGCAATAATTATCATTATTATTGCAATATTGCAGTATAATATATATTTTACATCTATACTAATAACAACTACAATAATAATAGTAATAACAATAATAATAACAATAATAACGTTTTTTAATCATTATTTATATCATTATTTTAATTAATATCGTTATTATTGTTATTATTACAGTTATAATATATTTTTTGGCAATAATACTAATAATTAAAGTAATAATAATAATAATAATAATAATAATAATAATAATAAAAATAATAATAATAATAATAAATAATAATTAAAATGATAATAATGATAATAATGATAATAATGATAATAATAATGATAATAGTAATAATACTAATAATCATCAAATGTTATCCAAATTCTCTTTATTCTCATTTTATCATCATTATTGTCATGATTAATAGAATCAGGTAATTATTATCATTATTACCTAATAATTGCCAGAATCATCAAATGAATGAAAAAACAGTCATTTTGGAGTTACTCTCAAAAGGCTATATTTCGCTAGATTTTGCGCTTTTCGACTTTGGATTTTTTTCTTACTTTTTTATTATATATGGACACAATCCTGTTATTATCATCATATTATCAGACTATCATCATATTAGTCTTTATAATCATCAATATATCATATTATCATCATTATCATCATCATTATCATCATTATTGCAATTATATCATCATTATTGCAATTAATTATCATTATTATTCAATTATTGCAGTTATATATATATTTTACATTAATAATAACAATAATCAATAAAATATTATAAAATAAATATTAATAATAATAACGTTTTATATTCATTATTTATATCATTATTTTAATTATATCGTTATACTAATTATTAACTTTATAATATATTTTTACAATATATACAGAAAATAATAATAATGATAATAATAATAATATATTAATAAAATATTAAAATTCGTATATTATAATATATTATATTATATTATTTTATATAAGTTATAATATATTTTTTGGCAAAATTATATAATTAATAATTAATAATAATAATATAATATAATAAAATAATATAAAATAATAATATAATATAATAATAAAATATATATATGAAATAATGATAAAAATATTATGATAATAATATAAAGTAATAATACTAATAATCACAAATTTATCCAATTTCTTTTATTCTCTTTTACTTATTTTTGATTAATATGGAAATTCAGGTAATTATTATCATTATTACACCTAATAATTGCCAATATATCATATAATGAAAAAATCATTTTGGAGTCTATCTCAAAAGGCTATATTTCTAGATTTTGCCGTTTTCGATTATTGGATTTTTTTTCTTTTACCTTTTTTATTATATATGGACACAATTCCCTTGTTATAGCATCAATTATTATAATGACTATCATCATATTATCGTTATCATCATCAATTATCATACTTATCATCATTATCCTCATCAGTATCATCATATTGATTTTATCATATTATTGCATAATTATCATTATTATTGCAATTATGCAGTTATAATATATATTTTACATTATACTAATAACAACTACAATAATAATAGTAAAATAACAATAATTAATAACATAATCACGTTTTTATAATCAATTATTATTATCATTATTTAATTATATCGTTATTACTGTAATTATACTGTTATAATATTATTTTTAGAATATATACCAGTGAAAGTAATATAGTGATAATAATAACACTAATTGCTATTAATAACCAATATTATAACAATTCGTTATTATAATTATTATTATTATTATTATTATTGTTATTATATACAGTTTAATTACTTCTTTGGCAATAATAAAATAATTAAAATAATAATAATAATAATAATAATATAATATCATATAATAATAATAATAATAATAATAATAAGATAATAATGCTAATAATTGATAAATAATGATAATAATAAGATAAATTAAGTTAAAAAAATAATACTATATCATCAAAGTATCCAAATTCTCTTTATTCAATTTTATCCATCTATTGTCATGATAATAGAATTAAGTAATTATTATCATTATTACCCTAATAATTGCCAGAATCATCAAATGATGGAAAAAACTGTCATTTGGAGTCTACTCTCAAAAGGCTATATTTCGCTAGATTTTGCCGCTTTTCGACTTTGGATTTTTTTATTTTACCTTGTTTTATATATAGGACAACAAGTCTGTTATTTATCATCATATTATTCAGGGACTATCATTCATTATTATCGTATCATTCATTCATTATCTAATATCATCATATCATCATCATTATCATTATATTGCAATTATGATCATCATTATTGCAATAATTATCATTATATTGCAATTATTGCAGGTAATATATATTTTTAATATATACTAATAACAACTACAATAATAATATAATAACAATAATAATAACAATAATAACGTGTTTTATAATCATTATTTATATCATTATTTTAATAAATACGTTCTTACTGTAATTATTACTGTTATAATAATATTTTTACAATTATACTACCAGTAAAAATTTTAAATAATAATGAGAATTAATAAGCAATAATGATATAATAACAATATTATAACAATTCGTACTATTATAATTATATTTATTATTATTAAATTGTTATTATGACAGTTATAAATATTTTTTGGGCAAAAATACTAATAATTAAAGTAATAATAATAATAATAAATAATAATAATAAAATTAATAATAATAATAATAATAAATAAAATAATAATAATAATAATAATGATAATAAATAATAATTGATAATAATGATAATAATGATAATAATGATAATAATAATGATAATAGTAATATTGATAATTAATCATCAAATGATATACAAATTCTCTTTTATTTCACTTTATCATCATTATGTCCATGATTAATAGAATCAGTAATTATTATCATATTACCCTCAATAATTACCAGAATCCATTCAAGTGAATGGAAAAAAGTTCATTTTGGAGTCATACTCTCAAAAGGACTATATTTCGCTAGATTTTGCCGCTTTTCGATTGGGCGGGATTTTTTTTCTTTTACCTTTTTTTATATATATGGACACAATTCTGTTATTATCATCATATATAATGGACTATCATCATATTATCGTTATCATCATTAATATCATCATTATCATCATCATTACATCATTATTGCAATATATAATCATCATTATTGCAAATAATTATCATATTATTGCATTATTGCAGTTATAATATATATTTTACATTATACTAATAAAAACACAATAAAATAGTAAACAATAATAATAACAATATAAGAACGTTTTTATAATCATAATTTATAAGTATTATTTAATTAATACGTTAGTACTGTAATTATTACTGTTTATAATAATTATTTTACAATTATATACCAGTAAAACTAAAATAATAATGACAATAATAACAATACATGATATTAATAACAATATTATAACATTCGTATTATTATAATTATACTATTATTAATTATTATTGTATATGTACAGTTATAATATATTTTTTGGCAATAATACTAATAATTAAAGTAATTAATAATAATAAGAATAATATAATAATAATACTAAATGATAATAAAATTATGATATAATGATAATAATGATAATAATGATAATGATAATGAAATAGTAATAATACTAATATCATCAAACGTTATCCAAATTCTCTTTATGTCTCACTTTATCATCATTATTGTCCATATTAATAGAATTCAGGCAATTATATCATTATTACCCTAATAATTGCACACAATCATCAAATCGAATGGAAAAAACTTCATTTGGAGTCTAATCTCAAAAGGCTATATTTCGCTAGATTTGCTGCTTTTTCGACTTTTGGATTTTTTTCTTTTACCTTTTTTATTATATATGGACAATTCCTGTTATATCATCATTATTATCGATTATCATCATTATTATCGTTATTATCATCATTATTCATAAATTATCATCATTATTCATCATTATCATCATATTGCAATTATTATCATATTATTGCAATATTGATCTTATTATTGTCAATTATTGCAGTACTAATAATATTTTACAATCTAACTAATAACAACTACAAAATAAGTAATAACTAATAATAACATAATACAGTTTTTATAATCATTATTTAATCATTATTTTAATTAATATTCGTTATTACATGTAATTATATACTGTTATAATAATTATTTTACAAATAATACATAGTCAAAATAAAATTCTATGATATAATTAACTATATATATTATGATAACATATTATAAAATTCGTATTATTATAAATATCTTATATTATATTATTGTTATTATTACATATATAATATATTTTTTGCAATATATAATAATTAATAATAATAATAATAATAATAAAATAATAATAATAAATAATAATAATAGATAATAATATAATAATAATGATAAATAATAATGAAATAATATTAAATGTAATAATTAATAATATATTATAGTAAATATATAATAATTCAATTTTATCCAATTACCTTATTCTCACTTATCAAATATGACATGATTAATAGAAACGGTAATTATTTATCATTTTTACCCAATTAATTCAACTTATAAAAAACCCATTTTTTTTTAAAT
>NW_023642312.1:0-5000 GCF_015228065.2 Penaeus monodon | reverse complement strand
TTATCTTTTATATTTTATTATATATATAAAAAATTTTATATAATATTATATAAATATATATATATAAAAATTGTGTGTGTGGGTGGTGGGGTGTGTGTCAAATTTAATGATATTAGTAACAATGATAATAGTTTTTTTAATTCTCATGCACCCAGGTTCTGAACATATACAAAAAACTACAAGAAACAAACAAAATACACATAAACACACACTAGCTACAAATAAGCAAACAAGATACAAGCAATAAAAATAAACAAAAATAAGCACCTTACAAAATAACAAAGAACAAATGCGAGAACAGGTGCGATTTGAGAGCAGGAGGCTGGGAAATTTGAGGTGTGGGGGGGGGGGGGGGGGTGACCAAGGGCTTAGTGTTTAGTGGAGGCGGGGCAGTGTTATATTATAATAAATATAATATATATAATATTTATAAAATTTAAAAATTTATATATCATTAATATGTATTAATAAAATAATTTTATAAAATATATAATATATAAATATATATGATATTTAATATATTATATATAATATATATATATATATATATATATATACTAATTTTTTTATGATATTATAAAATTTTTACCTTTTAAATTATTATTATTTTATTATTATTTTTATTATTTTTATCATTATTTTATTTTATATTATCCATATTTTTAAAAGAAAACATACAATAGCACACACCACACACACACACACACACACACACAAAATAACAACACCACAGCAAACACAGACACACAAATCACACAGTGTGGTGTGTGAGCGTGCATGTGTGCGCGCGTGAAACATAATGCTCATTCCATATTCCGTTGGAAGTCACGTTATCATATCCTATTTCATAATTAATCACCAATTAATCCCAAACTTTACGAGAGCCGTAAAAGTTTTGGCCCAACACCTGCGTTTATGCAACTATAAAATTAGAATAAGTCACCGCACTGCCATATCTCCTTCCAACAGTTAACGAAAGACAAAAAAAGAGGGAGAGAGAGAGAGAGAGAGACATAGAAAGAGAGAGAGGGGGGTTTGAGAGTGAGAGAGAGAGAGAGAGAGGGGGGGGGGGGGGGGGAAAAAGAGAGAGAGAGAGAAGAGAGAGAGAGAGAGAGGGGAGAGAGAGAGAGGGAGAGAGGGGAAAAGAGAGAAAGACAGAGAGAGAGGAGAGGGAGAGAGAGAGAGAAAGGGAGAGAGGAGGGGAAGGGAGAGAGGACGAGAGAAAGAGAGAGAAGAGGAGAGGAGAGAGAGAGAGAGGGAAGAGAGAGGGAAGAGGAGGGAGAGAGTGAGAGAGAGAGAGAGAGAGAGAGAGGGAGAGAGGGAGAGAGAAGAGGGGGGAGAGAGAGAGGAGGAGGGGAAGAGAGGAAAAGAGGGGAGAGAAAAAGAGAGAGAAAAGAGAGAGGAGAGAGAGGGGGGGAAAAGAGAGAGAGAAAGAGAGGGGAGGGGGAGAAAAGAGAAAAAAACAAAAAAAAAAAAAAAGGCGTGATCTCCCCTCCCTTTTCCAAATTATCGAAATTTAAATGGGCGGGTCTTTCTCAGGGGGGGGGGGGGGGAAGCCCTTGGGGAGGGGGAGGTAAAGGAGGAGGAAGAGGGGAGGAGGAAGGAGGTGGAGGAGGAGGAAGAGGGGACGAAGAAGGAGGTGGAAAAGGAGGAGGGGAGGGGGGAGGCGGGGGTGGGGGAGGGGAGACGTGGGGAAAGAGGTTAGGGAAAAGGTGGGGGGGGGTCAAAAAGAAGGGGAAGGGGGAGGAGAAGAGGACCAAAGGGAGGGGGAGGGGGGGAGGGGGGAGAGGACCAACGGGAGGGGGGGAAGGGGGGAGGGGGGAAGGGGGGAGAGGACCCAAAGGGAGGGAGAAGGGGGGGGGGGGGAAGGGGGGAGAGGACCAAAGGGAGGGGGAGGGGGGAGGGGGGAGAGGACCAAAGGGAGGGGGAGGGGGGGAGGGGGGAGAAGGATGGATTTAAGAGGAAGGCTGATGATGGTTTTCAGGGGTGGGGGGTTGGTAGGAGAGGGGGGGGCGGACGGCCACTGGGGGAGGGGAAGAGGGGGAGGGGGGGAGAAAGGGTCACATGTCCGCCTTATGTTACTAAAACTGAGCCTTAAATCACAGGTTTAATTAGACAAATAAACCGCCCATGCAAAATGTCTCAAGATTTTTTTTTCCCGGCCATTACATAATTTGTTTTTTTCTTTTTTTCTGTTTTTTTTGTTACTTTATTCTTTTTTTTTTCTTGTCATACATCTTTTTACGTTTTCCTTTTTTTTTTTTTTTTTCTTTTTTTTCCTGTTTTTTTATTTTATATTCTTCTTCCCCTTCTTTCTCCCGTCTTTTCTTCTTTTTCTTTCCCCTTCTTCTTTTTTTTTTTCCCCTTCTCATTCCATCTTTCTTTCTTATTTTTTCTTTTTTACTTTCTCTCATATCTTCTTCCTCTTCTTCTTAAAAAAAAAAATCCCCTTTTTTTTGCTTTAAAATATATACGTAATTTTCTCCCCCCCCCAACAAAAAAAAAAAAAAATGAAAGAGGGTGACCAATTCATGTTTTTTTCCTCCCCTTTTCCTTGCCTCGTATATTTCCCTTTCACTCCCATTTAAATCTAGTGTTTAATTAGCCCAAAAAATTTAGGGTGAGACGTGAACGATAGGAAAGGAAAAGGAGAAAAGAGAGGAGAAGGGGGGAGAGAGAGAGAGAGAGAGGAAGAGAGGGGGAGAGAGAGAAGGGAGGGAGAGAGAGAGAAATGACAAATTCAGTACTCGCTCTCAGGAAAGTAATAAGGAAAAAGGGGAAAATTTATTAGTGTGTATTTATATTATTTTTATTTAAATTTTATTGATTCCCCCATTTATTTCTATATTTTAATTATTATATTATTATATTTTAAACTTATCATTTATTATTTTTTATGGTTATTTTTTACATCTTTTGTTTTTAAATCTTATATAAAAGTTTTTATTTTTATTTTTTTTGATTATATTTTTTATTTTTTACTTACATTATATTATTTTATTATTATTATTTTTTATTATTATTTTTCATCATTTTTAACAATTTTTGTTAAATAAAATGAAATTTTATTTTTCATTATTAATTTTTTATTATTATTATTAATTATTATTTTTATTATATCATATCTCACATCATCCTTTTTACAATTGTTTTAAAAAAAATAATAAAAAAATATTTTTTTATTATTTTATTTTAATATTTTTTATTATATTATCATCACTTTCATATCATCACTATTATAATTATTATTATTATCATTATCATTATTATCGTTTGTCAGCAACGATCCCTGTCGCCCTTGGCCTCGATTTGGCTTTTTGGTTATTATGTTCCGTGTGTTTTTTCCCATTTATTTTTTATTTCTTTTTTCATTTGTGGTGTTTTTTTTTTATTTTATTTTTTTATTTGTAGTATTTTTTTCGTGTTTTTTTTTCTTTTTTTTTTTTTACTGTTTTTTTCCGTATGTTTATTCCTTTATTTATCGTTTTTTTTTATTAATTTGTTTCTATATCGTGTTTATTTCTTTTAATATCTTTGTTTTTTAATTTTTAATTATTTATTAAATTTATTGTGTTTCCTGATCTTTTTTTCTAATTTTAAAAAAACGTAATTTCTCTATTTAATTAGTTCACAGTCTATATTATTAATATAAAAAAAATATTTTTGATTATTTTTTTAGTAATTTTAGTAATTTCAGTATATTTCTTATTTTCAGTATATTTTCGTATATTTTTCCCGTATATTTTTCCATTTTAAAAGTTTATTGTCATTCATTTTTATATAAATATTTTGGTATCATTTTAGTAATTTCAGATATTTCTTTTTTTCGTAATCAGTTATTTCTCAGTAATTTTTCAGAATTTCTCATAAATTTGTATCATTGTCATTCATTTATAATATAAAAATATATTTTTGTATCTATTTTATCATTTTTTTTTCATATCTTTACTATTACTCTTTGATTGGTTTTTTCCATCCATTATTTTATCTTCCTATATCTTATCTTATCATTATATTTATTGAGGATTTTCTTATCTATCTATTTATTTCTTATTATCATTTTTTTTATCTATCTATCTATTTCTTATTATCTATCTATTTATTTCTTATTATCTATCTATCTTCCTTTATCTTATCTTATCATTATTTTTATTATCATTTTCTTATCTTTCATTTATTTCTTATTATCTTTTTATCAATTCCTTGTTCATCGTTATTTTTTTTTTCTATTTATTCCTCTTCTACTTATTCATTCATTTATCGATAAATTGATTTATTTTTAATATTACTTACTGTTTATTCATGATTTTCTTAATTGAGAAATCTGTCTATTTGCCTATTTGCATATTTAATATCTATCTTTCTATCTATCTATCTGTTTATCTGTCTATGTGTGTATGTGTCTAACAATCTATCTAACTATCTGTCTATCTATCTATCCATCAGTCTATCTATCTATCTATCTATCTATCTATTTCCCTATCTATCTATCTATCTGTCTATTTCCCCATCTATCTATCTATCTATCTATCTATCTATTTCCCTATCTATCAGTCTAGATTAAAAAAATCCTTTTGCAGTTTCTTTTCCTTATAATTTATCATATTCTCTCCAATTATTCATTCATTCATTTATTCCTCTATTCATCTACTGATTTTTTCTTCTTTTTTTCTTTCTTTATTGTTAGTTTTATCTTATTTATTCATATTTATTTTTATTTACTTATTTATTTATTTCATTTATTTAGATTTATTTATTTTTTAGATTTATTTATTTAGAAAAAAAAAAATTAATTCATTTATTATTAGGTTTATTTAGATTTATTTGTTTATTTGTTTATTTATTTACTTATTTATTTAATTTATTTATTTATTTATTAATTTTTTTTATTTATTTTTTATTTTTGTTTTATTTATTATAATTAATTAATTGATTATATTGTTATTATTGTTTATTTATGTTTATTTTTATGTTATTATTTGTTATTTATTATTATTTTT
>NW_023642311.1:0-40121 GCF_015228065.2 Penaeus monodon | reverse complement strand
CCCAGTTTTGTTTAAAAAAATTGCAAAGGTCCGAATGGATGTTTCCCCTGCATCCATCCCCCGAACGGGCCCGTGAAAAATGTCTTTTTTGCCATCGCCGTGGGTTTTTTTAGATGACTTCCATCATGAAACCTGTAACACCAACACACAACGCAACACACCAACACACACAAACCACCCAAAAACACAACCATAACACATGCAAAAAGAAAAAATTGCCCCCACTCATTTTTTGTTTTTTTTTGACAAAACACAAACCAAATAACCCCAATCCAACACGAAACTTTTTAATTTGCCCCTGCTTTCAACAACGATGAACGCCCTAACGACAGAGCCCCCCCATATTTTGGCTTTTTTACCCAAACGCGCATCCCTTCCCCTTTCCCCTCCCTTAAAAAAACAACCCGCTTCCCTCGGCACCCGACGCCGTGGCCAACGGCGATCACCCGTCCAAGACAAACACCAATGGGTTGCCCTCTAAGGCTTCCCCATGAGGAAACCCGGTCCCCCCCACCCCCCCCCAAAAAGGCGCCGTTCAATCGAACCACACTTTGCTTTCGCTCCATGTTCCCCCCCCGCTGGTCACCCCCCCCCCCTGACCCCACACGCTCTCGGAACGTAAAAATCCACGGCCCCCCCGGAGCCCGTTTTGTGTCGGTCGCGCAGGAAAGCGGGAGAACGAATGAATGCCCCCGGTGCCCCCGCGCCTTGCAAAACCCGGCCCCGTGAATAGGCCGCCTGGGGACGGTTCCCCCCCCCCCCCAAGCGCGTTTTCCCCCATCGACCCCACGCCTTTTGCTTTCGCTCCCGAATGTCCCCGCTTTGGTTCCTGAAAGACCCGCCGTTTCTTTTCCGGACGGTAAACCATGCCGAGCGGTGTTTGTGTTCACGTGCAGAGCGCAGAGGCCTAGAACGAAAGGAATGGCCCCTGTTGGCGGCCCGCTGCAAACCGGCCCCCGTGGGAGAGGCAAGCTTTTTTTGGACCACACCACACACAGCACAACACCCAAACACACGCAAAAAACACCCCCCACACCGCGACCGCACCAAACACCACACCCACACACACCAACCCACCACAACACCACACACAAATAAACGTTCAAAAATGCCTTTTCCCATTGGTTTTTTTTTTCAAAACACCACAAAACCAACACTAATAACCCTTTTTATTTGCCCTGCTTGGAAAACCACGAGGAAACCTACGGGACAAGAGGCCCCCCATTGGGCCTTTTTTAAAACAACCGCGTTTTCCTTTCCGTCCCCTGGCCCTTTACACCGCTTTTTCAACCCGATTCCTTTGCTTTTGCTACCTACCCCGCAAGAGCGTCCCCCCGTACAAGAACCAGCTTTTTCCCCCTGGAAAAACGTTTTTTTAATGCAAGGTCCGATGGACAAAAAATGTTTTTTTTTTTTCACTACGCCCCCCCCAACCGACGGCCCGTGAATTGTTCCCCCCCCTTTTTCCCATCCGGCGGGTGGTGTAGAAAGAAATGACTTTCCCCCCCATATGGACCACCCTTGGGGTACCACCACCACACCATCCCACAACCAACCAACACACAACGCAACGCAACGCAGCCAACCACCAACACACCACACACCAACACAACATAACATGCCATGCAACCCTTACAATTTTGGTTTTGACAACACAACCATTACCACACCAATTCCCAAAACCACGGAAAAACCCTTTTAAATGCCCTGCTTTTTCAACACGAAGGAGCCCTTAACACCGAAAACAGAAGCCCCTTTTGGCTTTTTTTTTTTACCAACCCGCGCATCCTTTCGTTCCCGCCTTACAAACGCCCCCTTTTCCTCAGTGGAAGAACCCGACCCCTGGCTTGCAAGAAGTTCCGTCCCCAAAGCAAACACCAGGGTGGGGTTTTGCCTCCCCCCCTAAGGGCCCCCTCCATTAAGGACGGTTTTTTCCCCCCAGTGCGCGGTTTTCCCAACGACAACCTTTTGCTCGCTCATGTTTCGGCCCCCCCTTGTACCCCCCCTGAAACCCCGACCCCGCTCTCCGAAACCGGTTAAAAACCCATGCCCCGAGCGTCCCGTCCCGGCCGCCGCAGAGCGAAGAAACCCGAAAAGGAATGGGGCCCCGTGCCCCGCGGCCCTTGCAAACGGCCCCCCCCTGTGGAGAAGGCCCCGCTTGGACGGTTGTTCCCCCCCCACGAGCCGCGTTGTTCAATCGACACCCCTTTTGCTTTCCGCACTCATGGTCCGCTGTCCCCCCCCCACTTGACGACGCTTTCCCTCGGAACCGTTAAAAACCATTGGGGCTAGGGCCCCCGGTCCCCCCCCGTCGGGCGGGCGCAGAGCCCGAGAGAAGGAATTGCCCCCCGTGCCGAGCTGGCCCAACCGGCCCCGTGAAGAAGCCGGCCTTTTTTTTGGGACGTCCCCCCCCCCCCAAAGGCGCGTTTCATCGACATGCTTTTTGGCTTCCCCCGCCTCATGTCCCGCTTGGTCCTGCACGACGCCCCTTTCCTTCTGTACCGTAACCCATGGGCGAAGGCGTTTTTGTTCCGGGGGGCCGCCGGCCAGGAATCGAGAACGACAAGGGATGCCCCCCGTGCGGGGCCGCCGGCTGCAAAAACCGGCCCCCCCCCCGTGAAAACAAAAAAGAAGGCCACCGCTTTGGGTACCACCAACCCAGCAAAAACACAACACACATCCAACCACAACAACCACCAACACAACACAAACAACAACAACACACACACAACACACAACAACACCCACACAACAACAACCACCACAACACAACACAATAACAACTTGCATGCCCCCAAACCTACATGGGGTTTTTGGAACCCAACAAACCAATAACAACACCCAAATCCAAAACACGAAAACTTTTAGAATTAATTGCCCCTGCTTTTTTTTCCCACAAACGAGGAAAGCTACGACAAGCCCATTGCTTTTTGTTTACAACCCCGCGCATCCACTTCGTCCACACAACCACACACCAACACCACACAACCCACACACACATACCAAAATTGCAAAAATGGCCCCCACTCATTTTGTTTTTTTTTTTGAATAACACAAACCAATTTACAACACTCAATCCCAAACCACGAACTTTTTTTGTATTTTTTGCGGCTGCTTCCCACAAAACGAGGGAAGTAGTGGGGGTGTGGGTTGGGTTAAGCCCCCCTACGAACAGAGCCCCCATTTGCCCTTTTTTTTTTTACAACGGCGCCAATTCCTTCGGCCCAAGCCCCCTTAACAACGCTTCAACGAAATCTTTTGCTTTAGCACTTTTTGTTACGTCCCCCCGAAAGAGCGTCCCCCCCGTAAAACCGCCTTTTTCCTGACAGTTTTTTTTTTTAAAAATGCAAGTCGATGGATTGTTTTCCCACCGGAAGCCCCCATCCCCCGACCGGCCCCGTTGAATTTTTCCTTTCCAATCCGTCGTTGATTTTTTTTTAGAATGACCTTCATTAAATGAACTGTACACACTCACCACACCAACAAACACAGAAAACCACACAACAACACCCACCACACACACACACACCAAAACAAACACACCACACGCCGCGCGCCCCCCCAACAAGACACACACCCACAACCAACACACACAGAACACACACAACAACACACACAACACACAAACAAACACAATAAAACTTCCAAAAATGCCCACTCCATTTGGGTTTTTTTTTTTTTGTTGAACACACAAACCAAAATAGCACACCAATCCCACACTAAACTTTTATTGCCCTTGGCTTTTTTCCCATACGAAGGAAAGCTTAACGACAGAGGCCCCCCAATTGCTTTTTTGTTTACAACGCCGCAAAATTCCCCTTCGTCCCCCCCCCCCCCATCCCTTAAACACGGCTCTCCCCGAACCCGATACGGCGTTGGCCCAAAGAGAGTCACACCCCGTCCCCAGCCCAACAACCAAAGAGTGGGGGTTGGGGCCCTCTAAGGGGCTTTCAATGAAGGGAACCGGTCCCCCCCAAGCGCCGTTTTTCAAATCGAACCCATGCTTTTTGCTCGCTACCATTGTTTTTCCCCCCCACACGCTGGGGGGTCCCCTGAAACGACGCCTGTCCTTCCGGAACGTATAAAACCAATGCGTCGTTTGGGTTCGGCCGCCGCAGAGCGGGGAAACCCCCCGATAAGGGATGCCCCCCCCCTGGGCCCCCCGCGCCTTTGTCCAAAACCGGCCCCCCCCCGTGAGAGGGCCCCACCCCCCTCCCTTTTGACCCGTCACAAAGCGCGGGTTGTTTTTTCCCTCGACACGCTTTTTTTTGCCCTCGCCCCTCAATGTTCCCCCCGCCTGTTTGACGACCGACTTCCCCTCGGAACGTTTAAAAACCAAATGGGACCCGAGGGCGTTTGTCGGCGGCCCCCGCGACCAGAGCTAGACCGAAGGAGCCCCGTGTCCCCCGCGCTTCCAAACTGGCCCCCGTTGGAGGATGGCCCCCGCCCTTTTGGAACAACAACACACAACAGACAACACCCCACCACAAAAACAGAACACACACAGCAACACACCACCAGGCCCACACCAGCCACACCACAAACCCACCCCAAAACACACACAACACAACCACCACAACACGAATAAAACGTTTTTCCATGCATTTTTTTCCCCCATTTGTTTTTTCACTCAACCAAAAAACCCCAACACACAAAAACCATACGAGAACCTTTTTTTTTATTTTTGGCCCTGGCTTTGACCCACGAAGGAGCAACGCCCAGAAAGCCCCCATTTGTGCCTTTTTTTTTACAACGCGCCGTTTTCCTTTCCCCCCGTCCTGGCCCCCCCTTACACTCTTCAACATCCTTTGCCCTTTTCTACGGTCCCCCCCCGAATAGCCCGTTCCCCCCACCCGTAAGACAGCTTTTCCCCCTGACCAGTTTTGTTTTTTTTTAATGCCAAAAAGTCCGATTTGGGAAATTGTTTTTTTTCACTTAGCCCCCATCCCCCCGAACGGCCCCATGGGAAATGTTCCTTTCCCCATCGGACCGTGGGTTTTTTTTTTTAGAATGACTTCCCCAATATGACCTTGTAAAACACAACACACACGGCCAACAAACCACACCACACACACACAACACACACACCTAACTGCAAATTGCCCACTCAAATTGTTTTTTTGAACACCACAAACCAATTAACACACAATCCCAAACACGAAACACCTTTTTAATTTTTTGCCCTGCCCCTTTTTTTTCACCACCGAGAAAAGCTACACCCAGACCCATTTGTTGGCCTTGTTTTTTACAAACGCGCCATCCTTCCGGTCCCCCCCCCAGGACCCTTTAACACGCTTTTCCCCAACCGATTTCCCTTGCCCCTTGCCCTAACGTCCCCCCCGAGGAAGCCCCGTCCCGTAAAGACCCAAGCTTTTTTGTTTTCCTGACAGTTTTTTTTTAATGCAAGCCCCCCCCGATGGGATTGTTGTTTTTTTTTTTCACTGAAGCCAATTTCAAAAACAACGACCGGGCCCCCCCGTTGGGAAGTGTTCCTTCCTCCGGCCCCCGTGTTAAGATGACACTTTTCCCCATAAATGAACTGGTAAAACCCACACCACACAACCACCACCAGAAACCCCACACACAAACACCACACAACACACCCAAACACCAACACACCAACCAACCTCGCCGGCGCACACACACACACACACACAAACATAACCAGCACACACCCCAAACACAACAACACCAACAACACCAACAACACATAACCATGCCCATGCCACTTCCCCATTGGTTTTTGGACAAACAACCAAACCCAATACACCAAAAAACAAATCCCACAACAGAAAAACTTTTTTAAAATTGCCCCTTGCTTTCATACAAATGAAAGCCCTTACAACCAGAGCCCCATTGCTTTTTTTTTTTTTTTTACAACGCGCCATCCTTCCGGCCAGCCCCTTTAAAAAAAACAGACTCTTCCCTTCCGGAACCCCGACGCGTGCCAGAGAAAAAAGTACCCCCCCCCCCCCACCCACCCCCCCCCCCCCCCCCGGTTCCCCCAAGGGCAACAACCAAGTGGGGGTTGCCTCTACGGCCCTCATGGAGGACTGTCCCCAAACGCGCGTTTACCATTCGACCATGCCTTTTTTTTGGGGCTCCGCGTCATAGTCCCCCGCCTGTTTCCCCACCTTGAAACGACCGCCCTCTCGGAACGTACCATGCCCGAGCGTTGGTACCCGTGCCGCGCCAAGAAAAAAGCGAGACCGAAAAGGATGGCCCCCCCGTTGCGCCGCTTGCAAAAAAACCGGCCCCCGTGAAGAAAGGCGCCGTTGGGACCCCGGGTCCCCCCCAAGCCGCGTTTTCATTCGAACACGCCTTTTTTTGCTCGCTTCATGGTCCGCCTTGTCCACTGGAACCGACGGCCTCCCTCCCCCCGGGAACCTAAAAAAAAACCAATGCGGAGGCGTTGTTTTTGGTTCCCCCCCCCCGGGCCCGCCGCGATCCCGTTGTGTTAGGAAAAACCGAAAAGGGAATGCCCCGTGGGGCGCGCTTGCCCAACGGCCCCCCCGTTGGGAGGAGGCCCCCCCGCTTTGGACACCAAAACAACACAACAGACACAACCACACCACAAACCCACAACACACACCACACACACAGCCCACAAACAGCCACCAAAAACAACCACACCACACACCACCACACCAACCAAAACACACCAACACAATAAAACGTTTTACCCCAATAAGCCGGTTTCCCCCAATTGTTTTTTTTTTTGTGTTTTCACAAAACACAAACAACCACACCAAACCAAAAGATACGAAGAACTTTTTTAATTGGCCTGCTTTTGAAACCACCGATGAAAGCTTACGAACCCAAGAGCCCTTTGGCCTTTTTTAACAAACCGCCCTTTCCTTCCCCGTCCTGGCCCCTTAAAACACCGCTTTTTTTCAACGATCCCCTTGCTTTTTTTTGCTTACGTCCCACCGAGAAGCCGTCCACCCCCCCCCCCCCACCCCCCCCCGTAAAAGACAGCTTTTTCCCCTGTAAACAGTTTGTTTTTTAATTTGGCCAAAGTCGAATTGGAATGGGTTCCCCACTGACTCCGACGGACCCGCCCGTTGAATGTCCCCCCTACCCCCCCCCCCCCCTTTCCAATCGGCCCGTTTTTTTTTTTTTAATTGACCTTCATTATTGAACCTGGTTACCACACACACAAACGCAAAAAAAAACCAACACACACAAAACCCAACCCAAACCAACACACACCCAATAACCCAAATGCCCATGCCCCCACTCATTTGGTTTTTTGAAACCACACAAACCAATACAAACAACAATTCCCCAACACAAACTTTTTTTAAATTGGCCCCCTGGCCTTTTCACACGATGAAAGCTAACCGACCAGGCCCATTGCCCTTTTTTTTAATTTACAACCGCCAATTCCTTTTCGTCCCCCAGCCCTTACAAAAACCCTCCCGCCCCTCGGGACCGACCGCCCGTGCCCCAACTGAAGATGTCCGTCCCCCCCCCCCCAGCAACACCAGTTGGGGGTGCCCCCCTCTAAGGGCTCCCAAATGAAAGGACGGTTTTTGTTCCAAGTCGCGTTCCCCAATCCGACCAACCCCCTTTTGTGGGGCCTTTTCCCTTTCGCTCATGTTTTCCCCCCCGGCTTGTCCTGAACGAAACCGCCCCCTCCTCCCGGAACGTTAACCCTGCGACAGCGTGTTTCCCCCACGGCCCGCGCAGAAAGCGGACGAAGGATTGCCCCCCGTTGACGCGCTGCAAAACGGCCCCGTTGAGAGGCCCCCGGGATTGGAAACGGGTTTCCCCAAGGCGGCGTTCATCCGAACAACGCGTTTTGCCCTTCCCCTTCGCTCCATGTTTCCGCGCTGGTCTTGGGAATACCGACCGCCCCTCTCGGAGAAACGTACCCATGGGCCGAGCGGTTTTTTGTCGGGCCCGCGCCGAGCCAGAACGAAGGAATGCCCGTTCCGCGCTGGCAAAACGCCCCGTGGAGAGGGCCAGCCTTTTGGCAACAAAAACCCACACACACAACACCACAACAACACACCCGCCAACCACAACCACACAAAAAAACGCACGCAACAACAACAAAAACACACACACACCAAAACACACCACACACACAACAATAAACGTGTTCAATGCCCCATTTCAATTGTTTTTTTTTTCACACAAACAAACCCAACCAACGAGAAACCCCTTTATTGCCCCTGCCTTTGAACCAAACGAGAAAAGTACGAAAAAAACAGAGCCCCATTTGCCTTTTTTTTACAACGCGGTTTTTTTTCCCCCTTTTTTGTTTTTCGTCCCCCCTGGGGGGCCCTTTTACAACGCTCAAAACGATTCTTTTGCTTTGCTAACGTCCCGAGAAGCCTGGTCTTAAGACAGCGTTTCCCTGGAAACAGGTTTTTTTTTTTTTTTAAAATTGGCAAGTTACGAAATTGATGTTCACTGGAGCCCCATCCGAACCGGCCCCCCCCCCCCCCCCCCCCCGTGGAATGTTCCCCCCCTTTTCCATCGGACGTGGTGTAAGATGGCCCCCTTTGTCCCCCATATGAAACTGTACCCCAACACACAACACACACCCAAACCCACAACACGCAACGCAATGGCACACACCCACCCACACAACACACGACACACACAAATAAAAACCATTGCCATGCCCCAAACCTCCCCCATTTGGTTTTTTGACACACAACCCCAATACAACCACAATTCCCCCCCCAACACGAAACAACTTTTTATTTTGGCCCCTGCTTTTTCCAACCACGAGAAAAGCCTTTACAAACAGAGCCCCCCATTGGCTTTTTTTTTTACAAACGCGGCCATCCCTTCGTCCCCCAGGCCTTAACAAACGCCTCTCGGAACCCGACGCACGTGCAAGAGAGGTCGTCCCCCCCCCCCAAAGCAAACACCCAAGTGGGGTGCCCCCCCCTCTAAGGGCCCCCCCTCAAGATGGGGCACCGGTCCCAAGCGCCCGTTTTTTTTCAATGCGACAACCGCTTTTGCCCCTTCCCGCTCCAATGTCGCTGTTTTCCCCCTGAAACGAACCGCCTTTCCTCGGAAAAACGTAAAAACCAATCGAAAAGCGTTCCCCCCCCCCGTTTCCCCCCCCCCCCCCCCCCGGGCCCGCGCAGAGCGGAATGACCCCGAAGGATTTGTCCCCCCCCCCCCCTGTTGGCGCCGCCCCCCCCCTTTTTGCAACGGGCCCCCTTGAGGAGCCCGCCTTGGAAAAAACTGGTCCCCCAAGCTGCCCCCGTTTTTCCCAATCGACCCACGCCTTTTGCCCATTCGCTCATGTCGCCTTGGTCCCTGACGGACGCCCCCTCCCTCGGACGTAACCCATTGCCCCGAGGGCGGTCCCCCCCCCCCCGTCCGGGCCCGCCGCAAATGTGAAGCCGAAGGAACCGAAGGATGGACCCCCCCCCCCCCGTGCGCGCCCCTTGCAAACTGGACCCCCCCCCCCCCCCCGTGAAAAGAAAGGCCCCCCCCCCGCTTTGGAACCCCGGTTTCCCCCAAGCCGCGTTTTTCCCATCGATCACGCCCCTTTGCTTTCGCTCCATGGTCGCCCCTGTTCCCCCCCCCTGACCCGACGCCCCGTTCGTTCCCCCCGGACGTAACCCATGGCGAGCTGTTTGGTTCCCCCCCCCCCCCCCCCCTGGGCGCGCAAGAAGGCGAAGACCTAAAGGAAATTCCCCCCCCGTTGGGCCCCGCCGCGCCTGCCAAACGGACCCCCCCCCCGTGAGAAGTGCGCGGCTTGCACCCCACACACCACCACAACCAACACCCCACACACACCATCCAACACACCAACACCCACACACCACACCACAACACACACCACACACAAACACACACAACACAACACACAACAACAAAACAACCACCTAACCCCATGGCAAAATGCCCCTCATGTTTTTTTTGACCAACACAAACCAAATAACACCAACAATTTCCCCAACACGAAAACTTTTTATTGCCCCCTGCTTTTTTTCAAACACGAGGAAAAGCCCCTACGAACAACGAAACCCCATTGGGCCTTTTTTTACAACCCGCCCCCCAATCCCTTTCCCGTCCCCCCCCCACCACACACACAACACCCACACACAACAACACCACAACAAACAACATAACAATTGCATGGCAACTCCAATTTTGTTTTATTTTTTTTTGGAACACAACAAAACCAAATACAAAACACCAAACAAATTCAACAACCGAAGACTTTATTGCCCTGCTTCACACGAGGACCTAAACCGAACCAAGAAGCCCATTGCTTTTTTTTTACAAACCCGCGCCATCCCTTCCGTCCCCCCCCCCAAGGCCTATTAAAACACGCCCCCACGTAATTGCTTTGCCTACGTCCCGAGAGCGGTCCCCGTAAGGGACAAGCCCCTTTTTTCCCTTGACAGTTTTTGTTTTTTTGTTTTTTTTTTTAATGCCAAAATCCCCCCCCCCGAAAAAATGATTTTTCCAACTGGAAGCCCCCCCATCCCGACGGCCCCCCGGTGGGAATTGTTTCCTTCCCCCCCCCCCATCCGGCCGGTGTTAATTTTTTGAAAACTATTTCATTAAAATGTAAAAACCCTGGGGGTTAACACAACACCAACACACCACAGACCAACAAACACACCACACACACGCACAACACCACACCCACCCACACACCACCAAAAACGCCGGCCCCCGCCCGCACACCAACCAAACCACACAACAACACATAACACAACCACCCCACACACACACCCCAAAACATAACCATGCCCCCCATTTCACTCCCCCATTGTTTTTTTGGAACAAACACAAACCATAACACAACCAATCCAACCCACCCAAAACCTTTTTATTTGCCTCCCTTTTTCCCCAATAACGAGGAAGCCCTAAACGACAGAGCCCCAATTTTGCTTTTTTTTTTTTTTTTTTTAACAACCGCGCAAGTCCCTTTCCCGTCCCCCCCCCCAGGCCCTTAACAACGCTGTTCTCCGACCGCCGCTTGGCCCCAAGAGGAGGTTCGTCCCCCCCCCCCCAAGCACACCAATGGGGGGGGTGCCTCTAAGGGGGCTACATGAAAAAGGAACAGGTCACCCCCCCCCCCCAAGGGCGCGGTTTTTCATCGACATGCTTTTGCCTTTTTCGCTCCCATGGTCCGCCTGTCCCCCTGACCGACGCCCTCTTCGGACGTAAAACCATGCGAAGGCGTTGGTCCCACCGGGCCCCGCGGCAGAGCGAGAAAAAACGAGATGCCCCCCCCGTGGTCCCCGCGCTTTTGGCACAAACGGCCCCAAGGTGGGAAGCGCCCGCTTAGGAAAACGGTCCCCCCCCCCAGCCCGCGTTTTTTTTTTCATCCCCCCGACCCAAAAACGCTTGTTTTTTTGCCCCTTTCCCCAGCGTCCCCATGGGTTTCCCCCCCGCGTCCTGGAACCGACCGCCTCTCCGGAAACGTTAAACCATGGGCCCCGAGCCGTTGGGGTTCGGGCCCGGCGGGCCGAGCCCTAAGACGAAAAGGATTGCCCCGTGCCCGCGCTGCAAAACGGCCCCCCGTTTGAGAGGTCCCCCCCGCTTTGGACAACACACACACAGACCACCACCACAAACCAAACACAACAACAACACACCACACAACAGCCAACAACAGCCCCCCACAAAAAAAACACACACACAACAACCACCACACACACCACCAACACACAACATACGTTGTTTTCCCATTGGCCGTTTCCCCCCTTTGTTCTTTCAACAACAACAAACCAACCACACAAAAACCAAATTACAAGACTGTTTTCTATTGCCTGGCTTTTGACACATGAAGCCTACGACCAGAGCCCATTGGCCCCCCTTTTTTTTTTACAACCGCGCTTTTTTTGTCCACGTTTTTTTTCGTCCCTGGCCTTAAAAACACCCCGCTCAACGAATCACTTTGCTTTTGGCCCCCTTAAAAACGTCCCCCCCCACCCCCACCCCCCCCCCCCCCGAGAAGCTGGTTTCCCGTAAAGAACAGCCACATTTTTTTTTTTTCCTGACGTTTTTAATGGCCAAGTTTTCGATCGGAATGTTTTTTTTTTTTTCACTGAGCCAATCCCGAAGCCCCCCGTGGAAATGTCCCCCCCCCCCCCTTTCCATCCGGCGTGGGGTTAGAAAAATGGGAACTTCATAATGACCTTGTGGTAACCACACACACACGCCCCACACAAGAACACGCAACACACCCACACACACCACCTAACAATGCATCCCAACTCCATTGGTTTTTGTTTGAACACACAAACCCCAATAACAACCAACAATCCCAACACGAAAAAAAAACTTTTTAATTGCCTTGCTTTTTCAAACACGAGGAAGCCCCCCTTACGACCCAAGAAGGGCCCCATTTGAGCTTTTACAACGCGCATCCCTTCGTCCAGGCCCTTTACACGCCTCCCAACGGATCTTGCTTTTTGCCTTTACCGTCCCGAGAGCCGTCCCCCGTAAAGACCAAGCGTTTGTTGTTCCTGAACCGTTTTTAAATGCAAGTCCAACCCCCGGAATGGATGTTCCAAACTTTACCCATCCCGAACGCCCCCCCCGTGGACAAATTGTCCCCTTTTCCCCCATCCCCGGCCCTGGGGGGTTTTTTTTTAGATGGACTTTTTTCCCAATTTAAAACTTGGTACACACACACACACCAACCACACAGACACCACAAACACACAAACACACAAACACCACCAACAAACACACCACGCTCCGCGCAACAACCACCCACCACCACCACCCACACAGACCCCACACACACCAAAACACCACAACCAACAACACACACACACCATAACATTCAATGCACTTCAATTTGGTTTTGGAGCACACAACACACCATAACACCAACATCCCAAACACCGAAAAAACCTTTATTGGGCCCTGCTCTTCCCATAACGAAAAGGAAAAGCTAACGACCAGAAGCCCATTTGCTTTTTTTTTAACCCGCGCCCCAATCCCCTTTCCCCGTCCCCCCCCCAGCCCCCTAACAAACGCTCCTCCGGAACCCCGACGCGTTTGTCGAAGGATAGTCCGTCCCCCCCCAAGTCAACAATCCAGTGGGGGTGGGGGCCCCCACCCTCCCTAGGGCTTCCTGGAGGACCCGGGTTCCACAAGCCGCGTTTTTTTCCCCCATTCCGACAATGCTTTTTTGCTTTTCCCGTCAACAATGCGCTGGTACTGAACGACGGCCCCACCCCTCTTCCGGACCGTACCAAATTGCGAGCCTTTTTTTGTTTTTTTGTTGTGTTGTGGTCCCCCCCCCCCCCCCGGGCGCGCCAGAGCGGAAGGACGAAGGGAACTGCCCGTTTGGCGCAGGCCTTTGCACAACGGCCCCCGTGAAGAAGGCCCCCCGCTTTGGGAACCCCCCCGGTACCCCCCCCCCACCCCCCCCCACCCCCCCCAAACCCGGTTTTTTTCATCGCCAACCGCCTTTTTTTATTTTTTGGCTCGCTCCATGTTCGCTGTCTGGAAACGGAACTCGCCCTCCTCGTGACGTAAAAAAAAAACCCATTCCGGAGGCCGGTTGTCACGGGGCCCGCGCAAAGGAAGCCCCTTTAGGAACCGAAAGTAATTGCCCGTGGGCGGCCGCTGAAACGGCCCCCGTGAAGAGGGGCCCCCCGCTTTGGACACCACCACACACAAGACACCAAAACCAACCAAAACCCCCACCACACCCAACCCCACCCAAACACCAGCCACAACACCCCCACCCAAACTACACACCAACACACACAAACACAACACACACAAAACACATTACAACCCCGTTTTTCCCAATTGCATTCATTTGTTTTTTCAACCACACCCAAAAACCACAACACACAAAACCAATACTAGGGAAACCACTTTTTTAATTTGCCCTGCTTTTTGGGGACCAACGAGGAAGCTTTTTACGACCACAAGCCCCATTTTGCTTTATTTTTTTACCACGAGCTTCCTTCCGTTCTGGCCCTTTTACACCGCTTTTCCAAACGTCTTGGCTTTTGCCTACGTCCCCCGAGAGCGGGTCCCCGTTAAAGAACAGCTTTTTTTTCCCCCCCCCCCCCTTGACCAGTGTTTTTTGTTTTTTTTGTTTTTTTTTTTTTTTTTTTTGTTAATGGCAAAGCCACCCCCCCCGTATGGATGTTTCCACTGAAGCCCGCATCCCCTACCGGGGCCCCCCCCGTGAAAATGTTCCTTTCCCAATCCCGTCGGGTTTTTTAAGGAATGAACTTTTCCCCCCAATAAACATGCAAACCCCTGTACACACACACAGCTACGCCACACAAAAACAACCACACCCAAACACACCACATAAACAACCCCAAATGAAACCATTTTTGGTTTTTTTTTGACAACACAACCCCCAATACACCACAATCCCAACACGAAACTTTTAAAGTGCCCCTGCCTTCCCCCACAAAACGGGAAGGGCCCTTACGACAGAGCCCCATTTGCCCTTTTTTTTTTTACAACGCGCATTCCTTTCCGTCCCCCAAGCCCCTTAAAAAAACAAACCCCCGCCTCTTCTGGGAACCGACGCGGGGGTGGGGCAGAAGAGTTACCCCCCCCCCCCGCCCCCCCCCCCAAGCCACCAGTGGGTTGCCCCACTCTAAAGGGCCCCTTCCATGACAAGAAAAACGGTACCCCCCCCCCCCAAGCGCCGTTCATCCCGACCAAAAAGGCCTTTTTTTGCCCCTTTCGCTCCATGGTCCAGCCTGTCCCCCTGAAACCTAAAAACCGCTTCGTTCGGACGTACCCATGCCGAGCCGTCCCCCCCCCGTTCCGGGGCCCGCGGCCAAGAGCGAGACCCGAAGGATTGGCCCCCCGTGGAGGGGGGGGCGCAAGCTTTGGGCAAAAAACGGGCCCCCCTTTTTTGAGAGGCCCGCTTGAACGGTTTTCCCCAAGGCCCCCGCGTTTCCATCCGGACCAAACGCTTTTGCCTCGCTCATAGGTCCCAGCGTTTTTTGTCTGACGAAACTCTTTTTCCCTCCGGACGGTAACCATGCGAGGGGCGTCGTCCCCCGGGCGGGGCCGCCCAAGCGAGACGAAAGGAGTGCCCCGTTGGGCGGCGCCTTGCACGGCCCGGCCCCCCCCCCGTTTGGAAGAAGGCCCCGCTTTGGCCGTCCACCACCCCCCCCCCAGCGCCCGGGGTTTCAATCAACCCCCCGACCCAACGCTTTTTTGGGGCTTCGCGCCATTTTCCGCTGTTTCCCCCCTGACGACAACTCCTTGCCCTATTCGAACCCGTACCCATGCGAGGGCCCCCCTTTTTTTTTTTGTTCCGGGGCGCCGCAGTAAGCGAGGACCAAGGGGGATGCCCCCGTGCGGCGCCTGTGCAACGGCCCCCCCCCGTTGAGAGGGCCGGCCCGGCCCCTTTGGACCCCCACACCAACAAACCAACACCAACAACCCAACAACACAACACACCACACAACACCAACACACAACAAGAAAACCACACACCCACCACACAACCAACACACACACACCACACAACACCACACCAAAAACGAAAAATAACCATGGCCCAAAAAATGCAACCTCCCATTTGTTTTGTTTTTTTTTTTTTTTTTGGACACAACAAAACCCCCCCATAACACACAATCCCCCCCAACAACGGAACTTTTTAAATTGGCCTGGGCTTTTCAAACAAACACGGTACAGGCCTTACGAACAGAGGCCCCTTGCCCTTTTTAAACAACGCGCAAATTCCTTCCCGTCCAGCTTACCCCTCCGACGAATCTTTGCTTTGGGACTAAAACGTCCCCCGAGAAGCGTCCCCCGTAAAGAAAAAACCAGCCTTTTCTTGAACAGTTTTAAAATTGGGCAAGTTCCCGATTGGGAAATGTTTTTTTCACCTGGAGCCATCCGACCCCGGCCCCCGTGGGAGAATTGTCCCTTTCCCATCCGGCGTTGTGTTAGAAATGAACTTCCATATGGGACTGTTAAAACACAAACAAAACACACACACAACAAGAACACCACACCCCACACAAAACACCACATGCCCACACCAACAACACAACAAACGCGCCCGCGCCACCACACACAACACAAACACACACATAACCCACACAAACAAAAACACCAACAACCACACACACACACACACATAACATGCAAATGCAAACTTCCCCCCATTTTTTGTTTTTTTGACACACAACCATACACACAATCCAACCACGAAACTTTAATTGGCCCCCCCCTGGCTTCCCATACGAGGGGAAAAAGCTTACGACAGAGCCCCATTTTTGCCCTTTTTTTTTAAACAACCGCGCCATTCCCTTTTCGTCCCACCGCTTAAAACAACGCTCTTTCGGAACCGAACGCCGTGCAAAGGAGAGGTCCCCCGTCCCCAAAGTCACAAAACCAGTGGGGGGGGGGGTTTTGCCTCTAAGGGGCCCTTTCAATGGGAACGGTCCCCCCCCCCCCCAAAATCCGCGTTTCCAAATCCGACAAATGGCCTTTGCCCTTCGCTCCATGTTTCCACCCCCCCCGCCCGGTCCCCCCCCCCCACTGGACCGACGCTCTTTCCCGGACGTAACCCCAATGGCACGAGCGTTTTTTTGTCCCCCCCGGGCCGGCGCCAGAAGCGAACGAAAGGAATGCCCCCGTGGAGGGGGGGGGCCCCGCGCCCCTGCAAAACGTCCCCGTGAGATGCCCCGTTTTGGGACGGTTTCCCCCCCCCCCCCCCCAAAGCCCCCCCGCGTTCCCATCGACAAATCACTTTTTTTGCCCTTCCCCGCTCATGTACCCCCCCCCCCCCCCCCCGATGGTCCCCCTGACGAAGCCTTCCTCCGACGTTAAAAAAAAACCCATGTCCGAGCCGTTTTCCCCCACCCGGGCCTCGCCCCAGACTGTAAACAAAAAAGAACAAGGAGCCCCCCCCGTTTGCTGCGCGCGTGGCAAACGGCCCCGTGCGAGGCCGCTTTTTTGGCAAACCAACAAAACCACACCACAGAACACACAACACAAAACACAACACACACACCCACACACAAGCCCCAACAAACAAGCCACACACACACGAACACCACAACACACACACACACACCCACATTAAACGTTTTTTCATGCCAATTCCCCAAAATTGTTTTTCACACACAAACCAGCCACAACAAAACCAATTACACAAAACTTTTTAATTTGCCCCCCCCTGCCTTTTTGACCCGAGGACAAGCTACGCAGAGGCCCCCCCATTGGCTTTTACAACGCGCTTCCCCCCTTCCCGTCTGGGGCCCCTTACAAAACGCCTTCCCAACTATTCTTGCCTTTTGCCTAAACGTCCCCCCCCCCCCCCACCCCCGGGAAAAGCCGTCCCCCCCCCCCCCCGTAAAGAACAAGCCCTTTTTTTTTTTGTTTTCTGCCAGTTTTTTAAATTGCAGTTCCGGAATGGATTTTTTCCCCAACTTTGAGCCATCCCCCCGACCCGGCCCGTGAAAAAATGGGTTTTTTTTTCCCCCCCCCCTTGTTTTTTTTTCCATTAGGCGTGTTTTTTAGAATGAACTGTTCCCATAGGACCTTGTACCAAACACGCAAAACAGCAAACCGCAACAACAACCCCAAACACTACACACAACCAACTAACACATAACAAATGCTGCACTTCAATTTGGTTTTTTTGGAAACCAAAACACCAAAAAAAACCATTAACAACAAACAATTCCCAACGAGAAAACTTTTTACATTTCCTCTTCCAACACGAAGGAAAGCTTACGACAAGCCCCCCCATTGGCTTTTTTTAAACAAAACGCGCATTTCCTTCGTCCAGCCCCCTTAAACAAAAACCGCCTCTTCCCGTACCCGACGCCGTGGGGCAAAGAGAGTCCCCCCCCCCCCCCACCCCCCTTTTTCCAAGCCCACCACCAAAACCAGTGGGGTGGCCCTCTAAAAAGGGCTGTCAATGGGCAGGAACGGTTCCCCCCCCCCAAGCGCGTTTCATCCGACTGCCCTTTTTGGCTTTTCCCGCCTCAATTTCCGCCTTTGTGGTCTTGGAGCGACGCTCTCCCCCCGGAACGTAAAACTAATGGGCCGGCTTTTTTTTTGTGTCCCCCCGGTCCCGCGAAAGACGAGAAAACCCGAAAGGCTGCACCGTGGGGGCCGGCCGCTGCAAACGGCCCCCGTGGGAGAAGGCCCCCGCTTTGTTGGACGGTCCCCAGCGCGTTTTTTTCCCCCCCATCCGACACCGCTTTTTTGGGGCTCGCTCCCCATGGTCCCCCGCCTTGGTCCTGGAACGACCCGCCTCCTTCGGAACGTTAACCATGCCCGAAAGCGTTTCCCGTGCTCCCACCCCGCGCAATAGTAGAACGAAAGGTGCCCCTTTGGAGGGGGCGCGATGGCCAAACGGCCCCCCGTGAGGAAGGCCCCGCTTGGGACAACACACACCACAGGACACACAACACCCAAAAAAACACCAAACACACCAACACACAAACACAGCACACACCCACAGCCCACACACAAAACGCACACCACAAACCACCACACAACACACACCACATTAACTTTTTCCCAATGCAATTTTTCCATTGGTGTTTCCCAAAAACACACAAACCAACACAACAAACCCCAATACGAGAACCCCCCTTTATTGCCTGCCCTTTGACACGAGGGAAAAGCTTACCGACCAGAGCCCATTGCTTTTTTAACAACGCGCTTTCCCTTTTTCGGTCTGGCCCTTACAAACACGCTCAACGATCCCTTTTGCCTTGCCTTAAACGTCCCCCCGCGAAGGCCCCCGTCGTTTAAGAACCCAGCTTTTTTCCTGGACAGTTTAAAATGCAAGTCTATGGATTGTGTTTCCAACTGGAGCAATCCGACCGGCCCCCCCCCTTGAATGTTCCTTTTCATCCCGCCGTGGGTTTTTTTAGATGAAACCCTTTTCCTATGACTTGGGGTAAAAAAAACACCAACACCACCGCACACACACCAAACCACAACAACCAACACCACACAACATAACAAAATGCCCAAAACGCAAAATGGGCAACTCTTTAGTTTTTTTTTTGACCCCAACAAACCCAATACACAAACAATCCAACACGAAACCCTTTTTTAATTGCCTGCCCCTTTTCCCCAACGAGGAAAGCTACACATAGCCAATTGCCCCCCCTGTTTTTTTTTAACAAACTCGCCAATCCCTTCGGCCGTCCCCCCCCAGCCCCTACAAAAAACCCGCTTTTCTTCGGACCGAACGGCCGGGTGGCCCAAGGAATGGAGTCCCGTTTCCCAAGCACAGCCAAAGTGGGTTGCCCTCCCTAAGTGGCTTTTTCAATGAGAACGGGTCCCAAGCGTCCGTTTCAATCGACACGCCCTTATTTTTTTGCCTCGCTCATGTCGCTTGGGTCCACCCCACACCTGGAACCGACCCCGCCCCCCCTTTTTTCTCGGACGTAAAAACCCAATGCCCGAGCGGTTTTTTGTTTCCCCCGGGCGGGCCGGCAAAGAGAGCGGAGACGAAAAAGAAAAAATGCCCCGTGCTCCGCCTGCCATAGAACGGGCCCGTTGGAAGAGGGCCCCGCCCTGGACGGGTTTTTCCCCAACTGCGCGTTTTTCATCCGACAGACGCCTTTTTGCCCTTCCCGACCCTTTCATGTCCCCCGGCCACTGTTCCCCACCCACCCCCCCCCCCTGGGAACCAGACGCCCCTCTTTCGGCAACCCCCGTGACCATTCCCCGAGCCGTTTTTTTGGTCCCGGGCCCCCGCCCCGCAGAGCTAGACCGAAGGATGCCCCGTTGCGGCGCCTTTTTTGCAAAGGCAAACCGGCCCCGTGGGGAGAATGCTAGCCCTTTGGGACACACACAACACACACAACAACTCAACAACCCAACGCACAACACAAACACATCGCAAACGCAACCACACACCACACACAACACACCAACACATAAACCATCTTTTCAATGCCATTCCCAAAATTGTTTTTTCCCCACACAAACCAAAACAAACGAGAACCCTTTTTTCTTGCCTGCTTTTGACACGAAGGAAAAAGCCCTACTACCCAGGAGCCCCCCCATTTTTTTTGCCTTTTACAACGCGTTTTTCCTTTCCGTACTGGCCCCTACAAACCGCTCCCACCGATCCCTTTTGCTTGCCCCTAACGTCCCCCCGAGAAGCTGTCCCCCCCGGTTAATGAACCAGCTTTGTCCCCCCCCTGACCCCAGTTTTTTTTTTTAAATGGGGCAAGTTCCCCCCCCCCCGATGGATGTTTTCCCCTGAAAGCCCCCATCCCCCGGCGGCCCCCCCCGGGTGTGGGTGATGAGCCCGCTTTTTTTTCATCGGGCGGGGGGGGGTTTTAGAAATACTTCCAATATGAAACTTTGGTTAAACAACACACAACACACACACACACAACACACCCCACACCACAACCGCCACCGCAAAACAAAACCCGCACACACACGACAACACCCAAACACACAAACATAACAATAAACCAATGGGCCAAAAATGCCAAAAAACTCCCATTGTTTTTTTTTTTTTTTTTTTTTTTTTTTTTTGACCACAACCAAACCAATACCACACAAATCCCCAAACACGAAACCTTTTTTTATTTGCCCTTCCCCTTTCCCACCGGGGAGGGAAAAAGCCTACGACAAGAGGCCCCATTTTTTTGCTTTTTACAAACCGCGCCCAGCCCCTTTTCCCCTCCCCCCCCGCCCTTACAACGCCTGCCTCGTCGGACCCCGACCGGGCCGTTGGGGGGCAAGAGAGTCCCCCCCCCGTCCCGAAGCAAACACCATGGTTTTTGGGCCCCTCCTAAAGGGCCCCTCCATGAGGGAACACCGGTCCCCCCCCCCCCCCCAAAGCCCCGTTCAGCCAGACAAAAAAACGGCCCTTTGCTTTCGCTCCAAGATGGTCACCCCGCCCCCTGTTTCCCCCCCCTGGACGAGCTCCTCGGGACCGTAACCATGCGTGAAGCCGGTCCCCCCGTCCCGGGGCCCGCCGGCAGAGCGGAAGGACGAAGGATGCCCCCCGGGGGCCGCCGCTGGCAACCGGCCCCCCGTTGGGAAAGAGCCCGCTGGGGACGGTTTCCCAATCGCGTGTTTTTTTACAAATCCCCGCCAACGCCTTTTTTGTTTTTTGCTCGCCTCAATGTCCCCGCTTTGGTTCTGACGACCCTCCCTCCCGGAAAACGTAACCCAATGGGGCCGAAGCACGTTTTTTTTTTTTTTCCCCCCCCCGGGCGCGCAGAGCCGAGACCCCGAGGGGAAATGCCCCCCGTTGCGCGGCCCTGCAAACGGCCCCCCGTGAAAGGAGGCACCGCTTTTTGGGAAAAAACACCACCCAACCCACCACACAACACACCAACCACACACAACAACACAAACCCCCCCAAACACACAAACACAACACACACACACAACAACACACACACTAAAAACCATGCCATTGCACCCTCCCATTTTTGTTTTTTTTGAAACCACACACAAAAACCCCCCCCCCCAATAACAACCCACCACTCCTAAACCCGAAAACCTTTATTTGCCCCTTGCCTTCATACGAGGAAAAAGCCTAAATGACAAAAGCCCATTGGCCTTTGTTTTTTTTACATACCCCCGGCCCCATCCCCCTTTTCGTCCCCCCCCCAGCCCCTTTAACAACGCTTCCCATCGCTCCCCCTCGGAACCGACGCGTGGGGGGGCCAAAGAAGAGTCGTTCAAAGCACAACCTTGGGGGGGTGGGCCCTCCTTTAAGGGGCTTCAATGGAAAGACGTTCCCCACCCCCATCCGCGTTTCATCCCGACAATGGCTTTTTTTGCCTTTCCCCGCTCATGTACCCGCTGGGGGTACACCTGACCGACCCCGCTTTTTTTGTCCTGCGGAAAAACGTAAACCAAATGCCAGCGGTTTTTGTCACCCCCCCCCCCCTGTCCGCGCAAAAGCAGACCGAAAGGATGCCCCCCGTTTGGCCCCGCTGCAACGGCCCCCCCCCGTTGGGAAGAGGCCCGCTTGGCCGGTTTCCCCCAGGCGCGTTTCTCCTGACAAAACGCTTTTTTGCTTCCGCTTCCAAATGTTCCCCCGCTGTCCCCCTGACAGACTCCCCTCTCGGGACGTAACAAAACCATGGGGGGCGAGTTGGGGTTTTGTCCCCCCGGGCGCGCAAGAGCTAGGAACGAAAGTATTGCCCGTGGGCCCCCGCCCCCGCCCTGGGCAAAAAAACGCCCCCGTGAGAGGAGGCCCGCCTTTTTTTTTGGACAACACACACACACACAACAAACACAACCACACCAACCCACCACCAATACACACACAACACACACAACAACATCACAACACAAAACCCCCAAACCCCACCACTTCCCAAACCCACAACCACAACGCCCACAAAACACCCAACAAAGCAAAACACAACAGGAACACACCCCAACAAAACAACACACAAACCCAAACACAAAAAACACACACACCCACATACACCCACACATATCAACACACAACCCACACAAACAAAAAACACACACACACCACACAACAAGACACACCCACAAACACCACCACAACACACAACAAACACACAACAACACAACGACAACCACAATAAAGACCCGTTTTTTTTTTTTTTTTTTCCATGGCACTCATTTTGTTTTTCACACCGACAAATTTTTCCAAAACACACAAAAAAAACCAACACGAAAGACCCTTTTTAAAAAATTGGCCCCTGTTTTTGACCAGAGGGCAGCTAACGACAGAGCCCCCATTTTTTTGGGCCCTTGTTTTTTTTTACAACGCCGCCTTTCCCCGTCTCTTCCGGGGCCCTTAAACACGCTTTCCAACAATTCCTTGTGGCTTTTTGCCTTTAAAACCGTCCCCGAGAGCCGTCCCCGTAAAGCACAAGCTTTTCCTTGTGTTCTGAACAGTTTTTTTAATTGCAATGTTCCCCGATGGATTGTTTTCCCTGAGCCCCCATCCGAAACCCCGGGCCCCCGTTGAATGGTCCCCCCCCCCCCACCCCCCCCCCACCCTTTTGTTTCCCCATCGCCGTCGTTTTTTGGTAGCATGGAAACTTTTCCCCCATATGACTATACAACCACACACACAACCAACACCACACACACACGCACACAAACCATAACGGTTTTCGATAGGCCCCGTCCCAATTGTTTTTTTTGACAAACACAAACCCAAACACACCAAAACCAACAACCCGAAAGACTTTTTTTTTATTGCCCTGCTTGACACCCGAAGAAGCCTTACGACAGACCCAATTGCCCCCCCCTTTTTTAACAACGCCGGCATCCCCCCCTTCGTCCCATCCCTTAACAACCGCTTTCCTCCGGACCCCGGGGAAGCCCGTGCAAGAAGAGTTCCCCCCCCCCCACCCCCCGTCCCCCCCCCAAGGCACACCAGTTGGTTGGGGCCCCCCTCTAAGGGCCCCCTCATGAGGACCCGGGACCCAAGCGCTTTTCCAAATCGAACCACGCTTTGCTCCTCCAATGTGTCCCCCCGCCCTGTTCCCCCCCTGAAAACGACGCTCCTCCGGAACTTTTTAAAACCCATTCGAAGGCCGGTTTTGTCCACCCCCCCCCCCCCCCCCGGGGCCCGCGCCAAGATGCGAGACCGAAGATGCCCCCCCCCCTTGCGCCGCCTTGGCCCCCCAAAAAGATGTGGCCCCTTGAATAGGCCGCTTTTGGAAACCGCACAACCACACCCACCACACAACAACCAACACAACACAACAAATAACACACACCACAACCCACACACACACCACCACACCACACCCCACCACACCACAACAAACCAACAAACCCACGCAACCACCCACACACACACCAACCACCCACACAACCCACCACCCACAACAACAGCACAACACACAACAACCAACAAAACACACACAAACAACACAACCAAAACCGCCACACACGCAAAACACCTCACCAACCACAACCACAAACAATAAAACAATGCATGTGCACTCCCCATTTTTGTTTTGACACACAAAACCCAAATAACAACAACAATCCCCCCAAACACGGCCCCCCCTTGTTAATTTGCCCCTGCTTTTCCTACAACGAGGAAAGGCTAACCGGACCCAGGAGCCCCATTGCCCGTTTTTTTTACAACGCGCATACCTTTTTTTCGTTCCCATCCCCCCCCTTTACACCGCCTTCCCTCCCGGACCGACCACGCGTGGGCCCCCCCATAAAGAAGTCCGTCCCCAAGCACCTTCACAGTGGGTTCCCCATCTTTAAGGGCTTCATGGAAAAGGACCCGGTTCCCCCCCCCCCAAAATCGCGTTTTTTTTCCATTGAAACAAACGCCTTTTTGCTTTCGCTCCATGTCCCGCCCCTGTCTTGACCGACCCCCCACGCCTCCCCCCCTTCGGGAACGTAAAAACCCATTGCGAGCCGTTTGTCACCCCCCGGGCCGCCGCCAAAAGAGCGAGGACTAAAGGATGCCCCGGTGCCGCGCTGCCAATTGGCCCGTTGGGAAGAAAGGCCCCCCGCCCTTTGGACGGTACCCAAAGCCGGGTTTGTTTCAATCGACAACGCTTTTTTTTTTGCCTTGTTTTCGCACAAATTTTCCCGCTGTCCTGGAAACCGACGCTCCCCCCCCTCCGGGAACAGTTAACCAATCGGAGCCGTTTGTGTCCCGGGCCGCGCAGAAGCGGAGACGATGGGGAGTGCCCGGCGCGCTGCAAGAGCCCCGTTGAGGGAGGGCCCGCTTTGGAACGGGGTCCCCCCCCCCGCCAGCGCCCGTTTTTTTTCAAAAATCGACACGCCCTTTTTTTTGCGCTCAAAAACATGTAGCCCTTTTTGTACCCGGGACGACGCTCCCCCTCCGGACCCGGTAAAAACCAAAAATGGCGAAGCGGTGTTGGGGTTTTTTTTCCCGGCCCCCGCGCCCAGAGGCCCCGAGAACGAAGGCAAATGCCCCCCGTGCGCGCTGCAACGGCACCACGTGGGGGAAAGAGGGCCCCCGCTTTGGGACACACAACAACACCCCCACACACACACACACACACACACACCACACCCACACAAACAGAACACACAAACCCACACCACCAAACACCAACACACCCACACCCACAAACCCAACACAACACCCACCAACAACCCAAACCAAAACACAATAAACCCCGTTTCAATGGCCAAACTCCAAAATTTGGTTTTTTTTTGTTCACTACACAAAAACCAACACAACAAAACCAAAACCACGAGACCTTTTTTGGTTTTTTTTTTATTTTATTTTTGCCCCCCCTGCCCCCTTTTGAAACACGAGGAAAAGGCTACGACAGAGGGGCCCCCCATTTGCGTTTTTTTTTTACATGGGGCGCCTTTCCTCTTCCGTCCAGGACCAGCGTCAATGAAGGAAGCTCCATTTAATAATATAAAGAGAAAGAAAGAGACAGAGGTTTTTTTTTTTTTTTTTTTTTTTTTTTTTTTTCGTTGGCCAATACCAGAGCTCAAAATTGCAAAACCCACAGGACACACAACAAAACACCAAAACAACAACACACCAAAACCACCACCCAACACACCCCCAACACACCACACACCACCACACAACAACACAACAACCACACCACACAACACCACAACCACACCCAACGGTGCATCCCACTCCCCCAATTGTTTTTTGTCACACGACAAGCCCCTACGAACAGGCCCCCATTTGCTTTATTACAACACGCGCCATTCCCTTCGTCCCCGTCGCCCTTTAACAAATCCCCCCTCCCAACGATCTTGTTTTTTTTTTTTTGCTACGTTCCCCCCCCCCCCCCGAAGAAGCGTTCCCCCCACCCCCCCCCCCCCCCCCCGTTAAAAATACAGCTGTTCCTTTGAAACCGTTTAAAGTTAAGTCGCTGGACGCCTCACTAGGCTTTGTTCCCGCCCCCGGCCCCCCCCCCGTTTGAAAAAGGTCCCCTTTCCGATTCGGCGCCGTATTAAGAATGACTTTTTTTCTGTATTTACACGTCAAATGCACGGCCCCCCTATTCCCGCCGGGTCATTAGAAAACGTGCAAACGGAAAAAACCATCCTTTTCCCCCCCGTCCCCCCCCCTCCCGCTTTTTTTTAAACAAACGCCCCCACGGTTGGGCCTGCTTTTGCCTAACGTCCCCCCCGAAACCAAGCGTTCCCCCTAAACCAAGCGTTTTTGTGCCTGTAAAGCGGAGTTTTCCCCCCCACCCCCCGAATTTGGAAATGTTCATTTGAGCCACGGGCACTGTTTCCATAACAATTCCCCCGTGTCCCAATGAGAGAGATTCCAATTTGGCCAAAGCACACTCAAAAACGTGCACAGAAATCCCCAAAAACCATAAACGCATAACCTTTTTTGTTTCCACCTTTGCCTTTTTTAATAACGGTCCCCCCTTTTGCTTTTTTTTTCCTAACTCCCCCCCACGAGAAACGTCCCCCCGCCCCCGTTAAGACCAAGCCGTTTTTTTTTTTAAATACCGTTTTGTTTTAAAAAAAAAGCAAGGTTTTTTTGTTTTTGTTGGAACCCCCCTTTAAAAAAACCTTGGCCCTTCCGATGGGGCCTCCCCCCCGTGAATGGGTACCCTTCCCATCGGCGGGGGTGGGGGGTTTAGGATGACCTTTTTTCATATGAAAATACATCCCAATGCGGGCCCTATCCCCCGCGGGTTTCCCCCAAATTAGAAAAAAACCGTGGCCCAACGGAAACAATCCCTTTTCTCCCCTCCCCGCTTTTTTACAATGCCCCCAACGGACCTCCCTTACTACGGTCACCCGAAAAAAGCCGGGTGGGTTTTTTTAAACCCCTCCAGTGTTTTTCCTGGTTTTTTTCCCGGTGGTTAAAAGCGAGTCCACCAAATTGGACACGCCCTCATTGAGCCAGAGAAAAGAGAAGTTTTTCCAAAATTGCAAATGACATGGAAAAAAAGCCCTTTTTTCCCTTTTTTTTTTTTGCCACAGAACACCAAAGGAACACACCACACCACCCAACGCAAGCCCACACAACACACGACACAACAAACACACACACCCCCAACACACACACACACAACACACACCACACACAACCAACAACCAAAACAACCACAACCACCACACCCACAAACCAACACAACCATCAACTCAAACCACAACAACAACACAAACACACCACAAGAAACAACCTATAACGTTCCTTTGGCCCTTTTTTTTTTTTATAAAAACGCCCCAACGTTCCCCCACCCCCTTTGCTTTGCTACGCTGTCCCCCCCCCGAAGAAGCCCGTCCCACCCGTTAAAAGAACCCAGCGGTCCCAAAATTTTGAGAGGGAGGCTTTCCTTTTTTTTTTTTGGCCCGGCCTGAAAAATTGGTTTTTTTTTTTTGTTTATATCAAACATAACATAACCACCACAGTGAAAAAAACAATAATTTGGTAGAGATAAAAATAAAGAGAGAACAATTTGGCATGGACAGAAGCTCCAACGTCCCCCATGGTGTGCGGGTCTTAAGAACAAACAAGCCGGTTTTTTTTTTTTTTGTCCCTGATCGGTTTTTTTTTAAAAAGCGAGTCGAATGGACCCCCTTCAGAAACTGCCCGACCCCCCCGTACCCCCGAGGCCCCCGTGAAAAGGGCCTTTTTTTCCATTCGGTGTGTTTTTTTTTTTTTCCCCCCCGTGACTTTTTTTCCCATATGACCACGTCCCAATTTGCAAGCCCCCCCTATCGCGCGTCCCCCACCCCCGCAAATAGGAAACCCGTGCAAAACGAAAACCTTTCCAATCCCCCCTCGCCCTTTTAAACACCCGGAAAAAAACGGGTCCCCCCCCCCCCCCCCCTTGCCCTTTTCTACCGTCCCCCCCCCGAAAGAACAGTCCCACACCCCCCCCCCCCCCCCCAATAAACAGCGGGTTTCCTGTGGCTTTTGTTTTTTGAAAATTGACGCTTCCATTTGATTCTCAATTATCACGTGGGACGTGGGTTTAAAATGCGGCCCCCCACCACAACTGGGTTACATTGGCAGCATTGCAAAGTTTATTGCAAACCTGTCTTCCCCCCCATAATAACAAACCCAAAATTGCCCAACACCATAGGAGATTTTTAGAAGGAGAATAGAAGGAACAGCTTTTCAATCCGCCAATGTTTTATTTTTTCAAATAACGAACCCCCCCCCCTGTTTTTTCCATGAAAAAAGAAGTTTCGTTTTTTGCGAAAGCCTCCATTGGGTTTTTGTGTAAAAATAACCAACCCAATGCCAATAAACCACAAATTGGGATTCTTGTAAAAGAATAGAAAAAGAGGAAAAAGAAAGTTCAATTTTGGCCTGAAACAGAAACTCACTGCCCAACACCAAACCACAATCGCTTTTTTTCCCCCCCATATGAAACCCTGGTCCCCAACCGAAGGGGAAATTATTTTGTCCCCTAAAACAAAACACACAAATAACAGAACACCAACCAAAACCGATTTAGGGGCAATTGCAACAACATAAAAACCAATCTTCCGCTCCCCCTTTACTTGCCCCCCCCCCAAACGGTTCCGTTTTTGGCTTTTGGCTGCGTCCCGAAGAGCGGGTCCCCCCCCGTAAAAAACAGCGTCCCCCCAAATGAAAGAGAGCTTCGGTTTGGGCGAAAGCTTGAATTGGGGTTTTGTTATAAATAACAAACATAACATACACCCAACCTGAATATATCGATAGAAACGAGAAAAGAGATCATAAAAATTTTTGGCAATTGAACCCATAGGCTCCCGTCCCCCCCCATTTTTTGCGTCGTAAATGACAGATTCTTGAGCGTCCCTAAAAAAGTGGGGAGTCCGAATGGAACCCCCCCCGCCTCAAATGCCGGCCGTCTCCACCCCCCCCCCCCCACCCCGAAAACGGCCCCGTAAGGGGGCCTTTTCCCCCATCGGCGGGGTTGGGGGTGTTTTTTTTAAAGCTTGAAACCTTTCATAAGCGGGAATGGCGGCCCCCCCCCCCCCCACACACTGGTCCAATTTAACAAACATGCAAATTAAACCTTTTCTTTTCCCCAATAAAACAACCATGCACTATGAGAAGAGGGAAGAGAGGGAAATAGAGGAGAAAAGAGAGAGAAGAGAAGAGAGAAGGAGAAAGAGAGAATGAGGATAGAAGCAGATAGAGAGAGTGAAAGAGCAGAGAAGGAGAGAGAATAAGGGTTTTTTTGTTTTTTGTTTTCCCCCACCTGCAAATGACAAGACCCTCGTTTGCAACAACAGAAGAAAGTTTTTTTTGTTCAATTAAACCACTTTTGTGGTTGATCCCCCCGACCCCCCCCCTGTCCCACCCCCCCAACTGTTGGGGAGAGGCCTCCATTTGGCAAAAAACACAAACACAAAACGTGCCCCAAAAAAAAAAATTGCCCACCCAATTTTTTAAACACGCCCCCACGAAATTCCCCCCACTTGCCCCTTTTTTACATCCCCAAGAAGCGTCCCCCCGTAAATACAACCCCGTTTTTTCCTTGACCCGGTTTTTTAAAGCCGAGGTTCCGATGGACGCTTTCATTGGGCCCCGTCCCCCCCCGAAACGCCCCTTTGAAAGTTCCCCCCCCCCCACCCCCCCCCCCCCCCCTTTCCCAATTAGCCGTGTTTAGAAATGACTTTTTTTCAATACTTAACCACGTTTTTAAATGCGGGCCCCTCTCGGCCGGGTCAATTTTGGAAGTGGGGTGGGGGGGGGCCCAGGAACATCCCCCCTTTTTTTCCCCCGTCCCTCGCTTTTAACACGCCCCAACCGGTCCTTGGCTTTTTGCTACTACTTCCCCCCAATGGCAAAAGTTTTGGAAACCGCCGTTAAAAAAAAAGTGCGGCCCCCCCTGGGTCCCCCCCAAAATTTGCAGCAGGCAATTGGCCCTTAACTTTCATGTAAACCGGCATGGGACAAGAGCCTTCCTTGGAGAGAAAAAAAAAAAAGGCCTGAATTTTGGGATTTTTGTTTTGGGTGGGTGTTTATACATTGAACGGAGAGAGAGAAGATTTTTTCATTGCCGAGCGTTTTATTGCAAAAAAAAGGTTTTTTGGCCAAAAATCGGGTTTTTTTTTTTTTTTCCGCCGGTTTTGCCCCACCGTTTGAAGACAAGAAAGGAAAATAGAGTTTTTGTGTTCAAAATTGCATTTTTTTTTTGTCCCCCACTACCCCGGTTTCCCCCAGTTGGAATTGGTTTCCCAACACTCCACCCACCAACGTTTTTTTTTTTTTCTGAAACAAAAGAGGAGAGAGCAAACTTGGCAAAAACCCCAATTAAACGAAAAAAACCTGGTCCCCCCCCAATGAAAAGAACCCCATTTGTTTTTGCAAAAACAAACCAATAACCGTTTTGGGGTATGCCACCACAATACCACGAAACAAACAACGAATAAAAGTTTTTTTTTTTTTCCCCATTTTTACCACCCTTTCCCGTGGTTGACCCTTTTCAAATGACGAGGAATCCTCATTGGGCAACACACCCAAGGTTTTGGGGCCTGCCCCACACAATTTTCCCCACGCTCAACGTTCCCCCCCTTGATTTGCCTTATTCCCCCCAAGAGCGTCCCGTAAAAGAATAACGTTTTTCCCTGACCGCCTTTTAAAAACGAGTTTTTTGTTTTTTTTGAAATGGACCCGCCTCATTTTGGCACCGTCCCGAACGCCCCCCCCTTGTGGCAGGGTCCCCTTTCCCATTAGTGGTGTTTTTTAATGAAACTTAAAACATCATATTGACAACGTTTTTTTTTTTAATGCGGGCCCCTCCCTTCCCGCGTGGTTCTTTGGGAAGCCCCCGTGCCAAACGTAACCCCATCCTTTCCCGGTCCCCGCCGTTAACCAAAAAAAATGCCCAACCGGTCCCCCCCCCCCCTTTCTTCCTATGTTCCGAAAGAAGCAATATTAAATCACCAAGCGTTCTGGTTTTGCGTGTTTAAAAAGGCGAGTCCCCCCCCGATGGAAAACCCCGCCTTTTTTCCGTTTGAAAAGCCCTTCCTAATGAAGACCCCCACCCAAATTTTTTGCCAAACTTTGGAACCCGGTAAATTTTTCCGGTCCCCACCCATTGGCGCAGAACAATCACACCAAAGTAACCTTCCCAATAATTTTGGGTTTTGTTTTGCGTTTTCACACATGAGAGGACGAGAGAAATAAAAAGTCCCATTTGCATGAACAATGGCTCAATTGCACACAAACCCCGTACCTTTTTTTCACCGCCCAAACCGGTCCCCTTTTTGTGCCTTGGCTAACGTTTTTCCCGAGGTAAGCGGTCCTGTAAAGAGACCCAAACTTGTTTATTTTGACGTTTAAATGCACGAGTCCCCAATGGGATTGACTTTCCCATTGGACCCTTCCCCCCAAACGGCCCCGTAAAGGGCCTTTTTCCAATTGGGCGTTGTTTTAAGAAAAAATGGGTTCCCCCCCCCCCCCCCCTTTTTTTTTTTTTCATTTGACCCCCAATTCCCCCCAGTTGGGCGGTCCCCCCCCTATCCGGGATCCCCTTGGAAAAACCGTTCCGTACATTCCGTTTCCCCCAAAATCTCCCGCTTTAACACACGTTCAATTGGCGCAGAGCCCCTTCCATTTGAAAAAAAAAAAAGGCTTGCCATTCGGTTTTTTTCATGTCCACCATGAGATAGTGAAGAGGGTAAAGAGTTCCATTTGCCATGGGAAAACCCGTTTTCCGATTTTGGCAGTTTGCTCACCGCCTTCAACACAAATCCGAGCCAAATTAAGAGACATCCAACTGGGTCACCAAACACGGAGAGCTTCAAAAAAATTAATTGTGTCCCCCTTCTTTTGTGTGGGCCCCCTTTTTGAAACCCGACCCCAAATGCAGAAGAAAGGGTTTTTTTTCACTTCCCACTTTTTCCAAAAATAACGACTTTTGAAAATAAGGAAAACAGGAAAAATAGTTTTTTTATTTGCATAAAATAACAGTATTTTGGGTCAGTGTTAGCCTTTGCAAGTTTTTTATGTAATTAAAAAAAAAAAAAAAAAAAAGATATACAATTGTGCCCATGACAGTAATTTATATTTATATTCGTATACATCAACATATATGATCATATTGTGTATTAGAAAATGGACCATATAAAGGTTAATTATCACCTGTTTTATTATTATATATCAGTTTCACACTTCATACCCCATCAACGAGGTACTCAGTGTTCTCGAAGGGAAGACCTTCATATTTGAGACATGAACAACGTTCTGCTTCTGATTATCAGCTACCACCCTGGATGAATAGGGGAACTGTAATCTAGAGGGACAAATGACGGTCTATGATTCAGGCGGGGAGTTTCAGGTCTATCGGTAGCATAAACGGAGAGCCGGATACGGGCGGAACAAGGGACACATCTGGTGATCTGCATATTGGACAATTTGCCTGATATCTGCGCACCCATATGTTCAGACACTCTGGATGGAACCTATGGGAACAGACAGTTCGATGATGATCATCCAGACATTCTAGACAGATGCCACACTTAACGTCACCATCGCTGTATTCGCTATCCAGCGCTCTTTTTTTGTAGCATTCGTCTTGCATATTGGGTAGGTTCCTCTTTTCTTTAAAAAATGAGGTGGCGAACTTCTTAACTGATCCAACGACTCAGGTAAGAATCGAAAGATGCACCGTCATCGATTATCGCATATGCCATTCTGATTAGCGATGGTTCAGTGCCAGTGCAGTCATATATCTCATCGCTGCAATGATCGCTCTCCATATCTGAACCATATCTGCTGTATTTAGAGCTGTTGATCTCCCATAAAGGGTCGATGCAGAGGCAGAAAAGTATTGCATAAGACACTTGGCTGTTCCAACCTTCTTGCTATACAGCGCTAACTGGAGGGCTTTTCTTATTATCTTCTCTTCGTGTATCTCGACATCAGGCAATGTAATCTCGCTATGGTTGAAGAGATCGAAGAGTATTTCTTCATCTCGCTGTTATCTATAAGGAAGTGGTAGATGGTCTCCATATCAAAGGTCATTAGATCGACTTTAGCCCAGCCATTAAAAGGTCATTGAAGAAATTTCCTTGGGCCCTTTCTTACGGGCCCGCCATTATTGGGTCTGACCGCTCATATCTATAGAATCAGGTTATCACTGATGGTTGTACTTTCAACAATTCTGCAAATTTGGGAGCCTTTCAGAGATAGCGAGATGGAGGATAGTAAACCCCGGTCGGAGAACGGGAACTCTTGCCAGCCAGCCTGTTGTTTTGGGCAGTTCAGGATGGCCATTGGATATCAGCAGCAAGGTGGCCAAAGTCTGATTTCCCGATGGCGAAAAGTTAGCCTTTCAAGAATATCACTTAGATGTTCATCATTTTTTGATTGAATTCAGGGGCCATTTCAATTGTTGGTGAACTCTTATTAAGCCGACATGTCCTTGAAGAAAAATTAAGTATTATGTCTTGAGACTTTCTCATGTCCAGAATGTTCCTTGCTTCTCCTTTTTTTTTGTAAAATTTTTTCTGAGGAGCCGTTCCATTCTCTACTGAATCAGTATGATAACTAACCATACTGGGCAATATAATATATATATGTGTGGTTCTTTGTCTCTCCTGGTTTATCTCTTTGATACGTTCTTCGGAAAAAAAAAATACGGATTCTCAGACTCCATCTCCTCGTATGGGTGATCACATCATGCTCTCCTCTATCCACTTTCCCCAATTCATACTCCATGGGCCCAAAAAAGATGAACCCGTGAAGTTTATCCCGGGACAGAGGTGGTTATTGGGCAAGTCTTTATGTACTTGTATGGTGGTGGTAGTGACACGGGATGCACTACACATGCTCATTTAGGAGAGGTTTTCTGGTCTATGATTTACTTTAATGGACGGAGGCGTGCTTATCTTTGATCTGCACATAGGGCATGTACTTTTTCCACAAGCCAAGTTCTTAGACAACCTCGAGTGAAATCTGTGGGAGCACAATGTATAATAGTGATGTCCATTTTTCGAGACTTTATGGCACATTGCAATTCATCTGCATCAACTCCACTGCTGATCGCCTCAGCTCTAGTTGAATTTGTGGTATACCCAAAAATGAAAAAAACTGTTTCATATACTTTTAAATTTTAAACCATATTTAGGGGGCAATCGATAGGGAAAGGGATATAGGCGGTTCAACAGTTTCCTGGCTCCTGAACGCTGGCCATACCTTATCGGGCAATCACACATATCACATTTTACTTCATCATCTAGCTTACCTTCATAATACTCAAAAAGTATTCTAATAAATGAGGGTATAGTCGCGGTATATTTCTTGATTAGTGTCAGGGCGTCCGTGTCAGTCTTAGTAACATCATGTCTGCGTGTTGATGCCAGAGGCAATGCGTATAGAGAAGAGGCCGAGGCCCCAAAACTGTTCATCAAGTTTTAGCCATTTCAAGTTACATGTTTTGAGGGCTAGCGTAGAGCCGTCATGTTGTCTTGTCTCCCCTAATTCCACGTCAGGTATTGTGCCCCCTTTCCATTCATCTAAGATTTCAAAAAACAAATCCCCCACTTCTAATATTCGTCGCCATGAATGAAAGATAGTCTCCCTCCAGGAGGTCATGAAGTTCAATTCACCTCCGGTTTCCCAGTAGAGACCTGAAGTATTGGTAACGGGACCCATATTGGCAGCAAGTCATAAGAGGCGTAATCCCAGCCAATTTTTTACATTCAGATGCTCCTGATCGCCTGGACTTGAAGCAGGCGGCCCAAAGTTGGGTAACTCTTCGACGTTTGCATAATGTAAGAGGGTGAGCCACAAGGGTGATCGGAACCTTTGCTAGCCAGTTGTATCGCCTAGTTAACGTTTAGATATGACACATGGGTTGTCAGCGGCAATGTGGCTATAATTTTCAATCAACTGGGCTGAACTGAACACGCTCTAGAATGTAGTCCAGGGTATGACAGCTACTCTCGCAGATGTATATGGTAGCCAAAACCACATCGATATTGGAGAGTACGGTTCTATCGACTCTCTTCATAAGAATCGACCATTTTGATTGACCAGCGAGAATTGACTTTTCTCCATAAGTTCCTAATCGTATATTGTAAATCAAGGGATCCCTCGTATTTTTTCTTAAAACAATGCATTTACTTTTCGCCAATGATATCGTAATCAAAAATAGGTAACCAGGATGTTATTACCTTCATAAAGTTCTTCTTTTCAAGATGCCCAAGATATGCTAGAAATGGTCTGTCTACCGAATCCAAATAGAAGAACAGGAGTTTATATTGATCTTTCCCGACATGACGGCCGTATGGATCTCGTGAAATGGAGTTGCTTGTAGCTGCTAGGAAACAAGAATTCATAAGTGAATTATCTACCCTAAGCATTCTTGTCAACATCGCCGAAGCAATGCGGAGTGAAGGGCGATTCAGATGTGGCACCTACTTCCACATTCGTACTGCTGATCTGAAGAGCTAAAAAGAAACTTTGGAACGCTCAAAAGTCTTGCCTCTGTGACAGACCTGAGTGATATTCTCCATGGTATTCGTGAGTTAGGTATGATCAACTTTTTTGGGGGGAGTCCCGTGGTTTCCCTGAACTAGTTTCCATATACAAGCATTATAAGAGACGGACCAAAGCAAGAAGGAGGAGAAAAAGTATTCAAAGTGGTTAAAACTTCTCCCCTTACCAATCGTGCAGGTCTACAATACCTAAATACTATGATTTCCAAAAAAGTTTTTCCCACTCATCAGGCATCATCATCGCCATGTTAACACACATAAGAAACAGTGGCTTATATTCTTTGTCTACTTCGCGAATAATGAGTCATTGTCGTCAATATATCAACCAAATCGGTGTCATTACCCCCATTGACACCCATTCTGCTATATGCTTCATGAAGCATACAGTGGGAGGCTTGCAACAAATCATATATGTTATCCCACTTATTCTCAGCTGCAGCTATCACGGAACGCGGAAGTCGGTGAACATGCTAGTTTTCCCAAAAATGTCGAGTTGAGATTTATTCCTGCCATATTTCTTTTTTAGATTGGATTATAATGTCTTCACATTATCCTGGTGTGTCGATGACAGCAATCTGTAAAAAAAAAAAAAAGAAAAAAAAGGTAAGAAATATGAAACATTGATTTACACATGATATTGCTAGAGAGAGAGAGAGAAAAGAGAGAGAGAGAGGAGAGGAGAGGTAGAGAGAGAGAGAGAGAGAGAGAGAGAGAGAGAGAGAGAGGAGAGAGAGACAGAAAGAGATAGGTTTTGAAAAATCGGGAAAAAAGAGGGTGTGGGGGAGGGAGTGAGATGGTGAGGATAATATACAGAGTAAGAAGTTAAATTATGAATTTGACAATCATCAGCAAATCAACTGGACCAATAAAGGGCTACCATAGTTTAATTTATAGAGAAATGAGTGATAGGGGGTTCGTGTTGCCTATACCCACCTTATCTGAAGAAACTCTCGGCTATTTCTCGTGTTATCTGTACCTCCTAACCTGACAAACTGAGATCGAGGACCCAGGACCTCCTTTTATACGAAACATGCCTTCGCCTTGCTGTCTCTTTAACAGCTCTCTATGCATTCAGGGTGACAGACAATGGGTTTGCTACATCCAACAGTGTTGTAAGACAATGTTTTTTCTTTTTTGTACGTGTAAGGTGAGTCGATATTTTCTTTTTATTTTTCACCGGTTGAAGACCCGTGGGAGGCCACACTACCATGTTAAACAGCTTCCTTATATATCGCAGGGTGGACCGACAATTGGGTTTTGCTACATCCAAGAACGTTTTAAGACAGTGTCATGTGGGTGTAAAGCAAGCGATGGACCCATGGGGAGACCATATAGCATGTTAAAAATTTTTTTGCTTATACCCGAGGCTTAAAAAAGTAAAAAAAAAAAAAAAAAAAAAAAAAAAAAAAAATTAAAAATTAAAATAAAGTAAAACTAAAATAGTAATAATATTTAATATTATTGTTATTATTATTATTAATATTTTAATTTCCACTTGTCTTTTTACCTATTAATTGTAATCTATATAAATTATTGTATTATTTATTATTTTAATTTTTATTTTATTTTTATTTCAATTCCATAAAATCTTCGATGAAAGGTTAGGAGAGAGAAAACAAAACTTATAAATTATAAGTTTATTGTTTTTGTTATATAGTTTAAATTTATTTACACACAACAATATATAAAAGATAAAGAAATATACAAATATATTAAAACATATAAAAAAATATAGATATAAAATAATTACTACAAATATATACAAACATCTACAAATATATACAGATTCATATATGCTGGCAATGAAAATCTTTTGTTGGGCTGTGTGTGTGCAATGAGCTCTCTCATCGGTGTTTAGTATGGTATATGGTAACTAAAAGCAATGCCAGTGCTTGAATTCGCCGTGATATTCACTTGATTAGAGATACTGGGGGGTAGATGGGTCCTGTGGTTGAGAGACTACCTCTTTGGCTTCCCAAGGAGTAGATGAAGATGATGCTAAAGGAATTCAATCAGGTGTCCCCCCTGTATACGGAGAAGAGACCATAGGAGAGACAACTGGAGTTAATAGTACCTCTTCCTCTGCGTGCACACCATCAGGATTTATCTTCCTCTTATTCATCTTCTTCCTATTATTAGTATTGGTGATTGGAATCAGCCAGTTGACACTGTTGTCGATTGGTGATTCAAAACATGTTTCATTCGTATTTACTATGACTTCAAGTTGTCCATTAGAATACTCCCCATATGTGACTATTTCGGGGTTCATGTGGTCAACGAGCCTGACGATGGAGGCGGAGGTGGAGGTGGAGGCGGCGTGGTCGGTGATGATGGCTGTGGTGGTGGTGGTGGTGGTGGTGGTGGTACAGCGACTGCTGTCTCCCGTGGTGGTGGTGGTGGTGGTGGTGGTACAGCGACTGCTGTCTCCCGTGGTGGTGGGAATGCCACCGGCAGGGGAGTCGCCGATGGAGGTAGGTGGTGGTGCAGCGACCGCTGTTTCCCGTGATGCTGAGAATGACGTCGGCAAGAGAGTCGTCGATGGAGGTGGAGGTGGAGGCAGAGGCAGCGTGGTCGGTGGTGGTGGGAAAGATGCCGGTAAGGGGGTCGACGATGGTGGTGGAGATGGAGGTGGAAGTGGCGTGGTCGGTGGCGGTGGTGTAGCGACTGCTGTCTCCCGTGATGCTGAGAATGACGTCGGCAAGGGAGTCGTCGATGGAGGTGGAGGTGGAGGCAGAGGCAGCATGGTCGGTGGCGATGGAAACGACGGCGGCAAGGGGGTCGACGATGGAGGTGGAGATGGAGGTAGAGGCAACGTGGTCGGTGGTTGTGGGAACGACGGCGGCAAGCGGGTCAACGACGGAGGTGGAGGCAGAGGTGAAGGTGGAGGTGGAGGAGTAGGCAGAGGCAGAGGCAGAGGCAGAGGCAGAGGTAGCGTGGTCGGTGGTTGTGGGAATGATGGCGGCAAGAGGGTCGACGATGGAGGCGGAGACGGAGGAGGTAGAGGTGGAGGTGGAGGTGGAGGTGGAGGCGGAGGCGGAGGCGGAGGCGGAGGTACAGGCAGAGGCAGAGGCAGCGTGGTCGGTTGTGGTGGTGGTGGTGGTGGTGGTGGTGGTGGCAGTGGCAGTGGTGGTGGTGGTGGTGGTGGCAGTGGAACTGGCAGAACTGGCATCGTCGGATTCACCGTTATCGATCAAATATATGGTGGTGGTAGGGGCAGTGGATGTGTCTCTAAATCCTGGGATTCTATACTTTCTGTATCCCATTTTTATAACTCTGATTGCCATGTTAATTGGTTCTTCATCGACATTTATATGCGAAGGAGCATTCCATCCGACATAAAATAGGTCGAGACAAGCGGACGCTATTACCCTGTAGTGCATTAGGGTGATAACCTTGGTCCTAACCTTTCTAGGTATATCGTTCCATAACGTCAGTATTGGGTCGATATCCTGAATGGTGGCAATAATTTCATTGATTGTCGTAGGATCTTGGCATTCCTTGTTCTCTTGCCGGGGTATGGATCTGATACTCCTCTTTAGTATTCTTGTCCGTAGACCTTTCAGAGTTTTTTCTTTGCGATCCCGCTCTGCTTTATCAGAAATGTCTGTTAAGCAATTGTATATGAACATTTCTAACTCAGTGGTCAACTGCCTGCCACGTTTAGGATGCTCGAGCCCCCCTGGTACATACGAACGGCCTTTTTTGTCCTTTGGAATGTACGGCCATTTAGTTAGGGGGAGCTCGTAGCATATCTTATTCTTGTTTCCATTGATACCCTTTCCTTTGGGTTCAACAATAATGTTGGATTTCGTCAGGTAGTCCCGGGCCATTGCTTCAGTGTGGGAACTATTGCTGCGATCATTCTTAGTTGGCAGGCCCGTCAGTTGCTTTTTGGTTGTATCATCTGAGTCTTCCGACTCAGAAGACAGGTCATAAATTTCTTTGTTGCGACGGGAGGTACCGTGAAAATATTTCCTCCTTTTCGTTGGCCTTTCTTGACTTTCACTTTGTTTCTGCCGCCTCTTTATTTCAAGCATGTCCGAGGAGAGTTCTTTAGCACCACCCCTTTTGCAGTATTCCACAAACTCTTCACAACTGATATTTCCCATCTTTAAGAGGCTTTTAGCAGCATATTTGCGGAACTCGCCATCCCAATGCTTCATTCCGGAAACGTCATCTGTTTGCTGAAAACTTTTAAGGTATGTTACCAGCTGCGAAGTCGAGTTTTCTACAATATTCTTGTGGTACTTTATGGCCATAATTATACTTTCTTTTTTATTATTTCTTGAACTGCATTCCTGATAATTGAAATTTATAGTCGATCCGATCATCGGGATTACTCTTCTTCGCTTATTAATGTGTTTCAAAAAACCAGCGTTGAATTCGCTTGCAGATTCGACTGCCGAGATCTCTCCCGCCGAAGACAGGCCTCCCGGGGTAGGGGGGCCCATGCGCCTCGAAGCAGATGACGGGGGAGGTCCAGGAACGACGAATCTATTTCTTGTCTCCTCGACGCCGCTTGCTGTAAGATTATTCGCTGCATTCGGTAACATGACGGTGGTGTAGTAATCCAGCACAGCTTCATTCATTTGCGTTATTGATGTTCCATCAATATCCCCTGTTTTTTCGAGATATTCAAAATCCTTGAATGCAGAAATTAGACGATTAGGGCATTGTGAAATCCAGATCCGCATTAATTGCCCCAGGGGTCTTGGATCCTCTCCTGGGTTCTGCCTCAAGTACTTGATCTCCGCCTCAATACATCGTCGAAATTCTTCATCGCTGCTCTCACT